>NC_092177.1:33160990-33308490 GCF_045791955.1 Oncorhynchus clarkii lewisi | reverse complement strand
GGTAGACTGTTTTGATTCCCACTCCCTGCTAAAAGAAAAGAAAAATAATCATAATTAGCCACGCGGAAGCTAAGGAAGCAGTTTTGCTATTGTACTGTAGTTATGGTAAGAAACCCTTATTTGACTTCACGGTCGGCTGAGCGTTGGTTGGGATTATTGTAATAATGATAATGGTGGTGATGATTGTACTGACGGCAGTTCTAATAATGCCACAGCTATTGTGTTTCTCCATTATCTAATTAATGCATGACTTCCTCATTTTATTTATTTAGATGTATAATCCAGGGTTCATTCACAAACGAATCCAAACAACCAGTTTTTCACACCAGGAATCCAGATTAGGAGCATTGATTGACAGCGGTCCGCAGTGCACCCCTCTTGGGGATATACCTCCAGTGGTCATTGGTCAATCTCCCACTCTCCCAGTACACCTGAGAAAAGCCCTCAGGTGGAAGGAATCTGTCATTATTATTTCATGAGCAAAGGACACACACAGTAAGCTTAACGGAACATGCCAAGGACAGACCTCACAGGATTGATGAGGGCAGATGCCAATGCATCAATCATTTAGAGATTGCTGTGTTTTTCTTCCACCCAGCACATTCTATTCTACACTATTGTAGCTATAGATTTATAGGGACTATGTCTTGCTCTATCCCTTAGACTGAGCCTAGATAGCAGTGGATCCCTTGCTGTGTCCCTTAGCCTTCTAGTGAAGGATGGCAGTCAGTGGAGCCCATGCGTGCAGCTCACAAGGACATGCCACATGTCAGCCTCATTAGAAGAGAGGGCCAGGACTGGGCTATTTCCACGTGGCTGCACCCAGAGACCTGGAGACGGAAAGGAGGAGAGGAGAGGGAGAAGGTGGTTAAGGGTAGGGGGAAAGGGGCTGCTTGGGGTGTGGTTGATGTTGTGGCTGATGTTGGAGAGAAAGAGGTTTACCGCATGTGGGTCCACATATATATTTTGGGTGGTGTGTGTGTGTGTGTGTGTGTGTGTGTGTGTGTGTGTGTGTGTGTGTGTGTGTGTGTGTGTGTGTGTGTGTGTGTGTGTGTGTGTGTGTGTGTGTGTGTGTGTGTGTGTGTGTGTGTGCGTGTGTGCGCGTGTGTGCGTGTGTGTGTGTGTGTGTGCGTGCGTGCGTGCGTGCGTGCGTGCGTAGTTGAGTTTCTAAGAGCGTACAAATGGCATGCATGTGAAAATCTAGCTCTGTGTGTGTTTAATACATTTAGCATATGTTCAAGTGTCCCAGGTTGTGTGAATATACTCCACACTCCACAGTGGATTCCAGCTGATGCTACAGACAGTGAAGGGCAGGAAGTAACTCTCACGTCCCACTGACTACTCCAAGATTGAGGCCCTTTGCGTCCTCCCTCCCCTTCTAGGTAACCTTGTGCCACTAAATATTTTTCCCACCCCAGGGCTCACCTCGCCATCATATCAGCTCAGACCCAGCTGTATTATCTACAGTAATACTGTAATACTGCACATCCATATTTTGCACATCTACCATTCCAGTGTTTAATTGACATATTGTAATTACTTCGCCACCATGGCCTATTTATTGCCTTAACTCCCTTATTTGACCTTATTTGCACTCACTGTATATAGACTTTGTTTTCCTTTTTTTCTACTGTATTATTGACTGTATGTTTTGTTCATTCCACGTGTAACTCTGTGTTGTTGTGTGTGTCAAACTGCTATGCTTTATCTTGGCCAGGTCGCAGTTGCAAATGAGAACTTGTTCTCAACTAGCTTACCTGGTTAAATAAAGGTGAAATAAATTAAAACATTTTTTTTAAATACAGTAATACTGATCAATGTCTACTTGGGAGGCCTGATGACGTAAAATCCTGTTTAAAGCTCAGTATGTCTGTATTATCTGCCCCGAGCGTAGAAGCCACCGAGGGATGATGGTTAGAGTGTTGATTCCTTTTTCCAAGTATATTTTGGTAACGTTCATTTATTTGTTCGACTGTACAGCCATGAGCTCTGCGGGACCCACAATGCATTGTTCCTCTGTCTGTAGCGCATTCTGTACCGTAGTTGTGAATATGTGGTGTTTCAGCCACAAAAGAGAGTCATATGAACATCCTGTACGCCTGTATTTTGAACAAAGGCTGAAAATCTCATCACTATTTATTTGATTTATTTTCTATTTGATGTATTAGGTTCACCATGGCGACAGCTAGTCTTGCTGGGGTCCGACATATAATAAAAAAGACATTAAAGACAAAAGACTTTACCATTTACTTACATTTAAAAACATTAACATGTTGTGTCTTCAGAATAATCAGGTAGACACAATTCAAGGCTATTAAGAGGGGGAAACAAGACTAACTTCATCAACCAAAGGGCAATCGTCTTCCTTATTCATTTCCCATATATGTCGGAAAGTAATAACGAAGAACATGTCTCCAAACTGCTGACGGTTAGGACCGTGGCACCACTGCTCAATTTTCTCAAGTGTGAAATCCCTTTGTATACAGTGGATTCTACTTTACTTTATCGATGTAGCTGTGTACCGGACCAGGGGTCCCGACCAGGCTTCTTTGGGAAGGGGGATGGTTCTATGTGGAACCATAATGACTCAGAGAACCCTTTCAGCTCTTCAATTGTTCTTTGCAGTTCACAAAAAGGGTTCTTTGCTCTTTTAGCAACAGCTCATACAAATATTTTGTGGTGGGGTTTGCTCACATCTTTTTTTGTGCAACCGTGAGTGAGAGTGTCCTTCCAGTTGATCTAATCTGTTGTGTTATGCCATTACATGTTATATGTGACTATGTTCAGTGACGGTGTTTTGTGAAAGAATGGTTGACTAAATTGGTGGTTCTCAATTCTCTCCTCAGGGACCCCCAGCTGTTCCAGAGGTAGCTCACTTGATTCAACTTGTCAATTAGCACAATGATAATGCTTAAGGAAATGTAACAATATAATAAGGCTTACAGAATGAAAAAACCCTGTGTGGTTCTTCAAAAAAATCTATAAAGATCCAATCAAATTTTATTTGTCACATTCTTTGTAGAAAACAAGTGTAGACGAACAGTGAAATGCTTACTTACGGGTCGTTTTATATACACAAAATAAAAAATTTGTCACAGTGAATAACAAACAAAGAAAGATTAAAAATAACATGGCTATATGGCTATACGTATACACAATCCATGTCCATGGCATGATGACTCCTTGCTGTCCCCAATCCATCTGGCCATGCTGCTGCTCCAGTTTCAACTGTTCTGCCTGCGGCTATGGAATCCTGACCTGTTCACCGGACGTGCTACCTGTCCCAGACCTGCTGTTTTCAACTCTCTCGAGACAGCAGGAGTGGTAGAGATACTCTTAATGATCGGCTATGAAAAGCCAACTGACATTTACTCCTGAGGTGCTGACTTGCTGCACCCTCGACAACTACTGTGATTATTATTTTTTGACCATGCTGGTCATTTATGAACATTTGAACATCTTGGCCATGTTCTGTTATAATCTCCACCCGGCACAGCCAGAAGAGGCCACCCCTCATAGCCTGGTTCCTCTCTAGGTTTCTTCCTAGGTTTTGGCCTTTCTAGGAAGTTTTTCCTAGCCACCGTGCATCTACACCTGCATTGCTTGCTTTGGGGTTTTAGGCTGGGTTTCTGCACAGCACTTTGAGATATCAGCTGATGTACGAAGGGCTATATAAATCAATTTTATTTGATTTCATGTCTCAATTGTCACAAGGCTTTAAAAAAATATTTTTTTTACCTGTCTCCTCCCCTTCATCTACATGGATTGAAGTGGTGACATCAATTGAGGTCACATCAATAAGGGATTATAGCTTTGACCTGGATTCTCCTGGTCAGTCTATGTCATGGAAAGAGCAGGTGTTCCTAATGTTTTGTACACTCAGTATATAGGAAGTAGAACCTTTGAGATTGAGAAAGGCTGTTTATAGAACTATTCTCCATAAAGATTCTAAGATAACCATAAAAAGGGTTCTATATAGTCCCAAAAAGGGTTGTTACCATAGCGGAAGCCCCCATGCAGTATTTTTATTTATAAATCATGTTTATTTCACAAAAATATATTTTTCATCATTTTAATAATTTATTTCCCTGATCCTCTTTTTGCCATTGAAATGTTCAGTCTGATCGTTTGGGTGTGATACAAATGTAAATATATTTAGCACTTATTGGCAGATAGGATCATCTAGAATCTAGAGCCTACCCCACTTACCCCTTCAAAGTAAGAGGAAATGTATACAAATAAAAGATGACTGGTCATTGGTCAGGAAAATCAGATTGTGATGTCATGCTGTGGGCCAAAAACTCCATTCCACCTGAACAGGCTGAAACTCCAGGCGTTTTTTATCCCTCAAAAAGCTCTTTACACTAAAAGGGCATTGTCATAATTTAAGCAATTTCAGTGTCATTTCGACCTCATAGTATGGATTTTTTTTAAACAGTAAAATTACGATTTTGACTGCACTGCTCCTTTAATGATTATTTATAGAACCTTAGAAAAGTGTTCGTTATAGCACCACACAGTTTCCATTTAGAATCTTATGAGAACTTGTAAACCGCTATGGTTACAAGCCAAATAACCCTTAATTGGGACTGTAAAGAACCATTTGTTTTTAGTGTGTTATCTGTTAAATTAAACGAATCCCATCCCTCCTTTGAGCCCCCTGCTGTCCCTACTCAGCCAGGGTTGGTTCTCCCGCATATCCATCATCGTGACTCAGAACACACGGCTGTAAAAAGCCCCCGATGACACGAGTAATGGGGATGCAAATGGTAAGTCACGTTTTTGGGGGCGGCAAGGGACAAGGGTGTGTGTGTGTGTGTGTGTGTGTGTGTGTGTGTGTGTGTGTGTGTGTGTGTGTGTGTGTGTGTGAGGGGATTACTGTATGACAGTCTATCTCTAGGTTTAGCACCTCTCCATACAAGACACTTACTTCATCATCCACTAGATTGATTAGCATATTGATGATACAGCGGGATCAATGTGTTACATTCGTGAAAAAAATACGTTACTCTATATGTTAATCAAACAATTATTAAGAGAAAATCATGCATATTTAATGTGCACTAATGAAATTGTTGAAGATTGAATTTGCAGTTGGTTAGGCTTTCGCAGCTGGGAAATATGTAGTCAGCATGTCAAGATGAGGAGCAGTGCTGCAAATAGTCAGGATGTACTGTACTGCACAGTAATTATGATCGGCAACAATCAGTTACACAGCCAAACTGGTGTTTTGTTACGGTGCTCACTGGAAAGGCTACAGGTAGGATACCACTGTATTCCTTTTGTAGGAACGACAACATGTTCAACCATTATGCTCCAGCTCACCTTCATGGTAGAGTAAATAGCTCTTTAAGGGTTCGGGCTTCATAACGTGTGCAATGTGTCGTCTTCAGATACTGAAATGTAAGAGCGCGCAAAAAAAAGGGACTAACCGCTGGAGTGGCAGTGCGCAATTGCGCATAACCAAAACAGTGTTTATTCAAAATGTTATGATCCGTTTGACATAATCTATCAATAAACATCCAAACATTCTAAATATAGAAATTACCGTGCTCAAATTTCACCAAGAAACATATCTCGCCTTCAATGATCAACTGGCATAGCTATTATTCCAAGTGCACATTGCCAGATTATACACGTGATAAAAAGGTAACAGTACAACGTGCTAACTGTTTATCCCCCAAAACCCATTAACCTACATGAAAAAAAGTTGTTTCAGTCGTTTTAACGGACCCCATCATGCCCCATAGTCTGACACGCATGATCTCACTCGGACGCTCCCCAATCTCCTCCATAGACAAGATCCATAGACTGGCTGTATGGTGTCAACAGGCAGTAGTAGCGTAAGGTACACTTACCTCCCAAAGCTTGCTTCATAACAAAATCCATGATAATGGCTTTAAATTCCTGCCTTTTTTATCCTCGAGGTCTCCAGCAGGAGAAATAGTCCTTTGTTGCCAGATCTAAAGTAAAAAATGAAAAGCGGTCATTGTTAAGTTTCCCACTGAAACTTGTAACTTGTCTTGACCGAAACCCTTTACTCTGAGGAAACTTTTAAAAACGATATTCAGTCGTATTTCCATAAGAATCCATTGATATCAGTATGAATATGAAGGACACCAAGGGCCAGTAGACTATAGGCTACCAGACCTCGAACACAAAATAGAGGCGATCATGCATGTACAGTTTGTCACGAGCACAAATTACAATATGGTCACACTTGTCCTGTACCTACTTAGTAGGATTTTCTTTGTTGCCTAAAACATCAAATGTGATCATTTCGGTTTAGGGATAATGCAAATTATGAAGCAACGTGTGTTCTTATTGGTAGGCTACTCAAAGTCAAAAATGTTTCACCGAACCTTGAAATCAAAACTATTTTTTTGAGGTCTCCAAATGTATCTGGAGTAGCACAGAGGTGAAGGATGATGACCAAAACACACAATAACCCTCATAATTCTTCGGTTATGAAACTATATACCTGCCACTGGTACTATATATGAAAACTTCCATCTTCCAGTAGCCGACACAGAATGTATCTTTTTACGATTCCAAATGTTTTGTCAACCAACCGATCAATGTTCGTACGGTTCCTATAACCTACGGTGTTCTTTCACGCACAATAACCATGCCTTTTTATTGTATTTAGCCTATTGCAAGAATAGCATATGCATTTAGATTATAAGTGAATTTCAACATATAACCGATGAATAAACGCGTTGCATTTGTGATCGCACCATGGAAATGATCGCGGTGATACTGAACCACTTCCCTGTTCATCAAAGGCAGGTTTCAGCACCATTGCTAGTGGAGAGCCCGGTTATCGTCCTACAACATAGTAAACCCGACAGCAGGGTTTTCGTCTGTGCTCATAATTACCTGTCCGGCGATTGGAATCTTTCAAAAACGACAATAAGACTGAAGGAAATGAAGTTATCTTGCAATGGCAGACTATTATATTAAGTGCACACGCTTGACATCTCCGGTTTGCTTGCGAAAAGGGACGTCCTTGCTCCTTCTTGCACACTGGCTTTATGAGTGTGTTTATGAGGGGAACTGCAGCTGCCTTGCCTGCCGCTGATGAAGAAACTCACGGAATCAATCACATGGAGAGCTCCCTTCTGAAACGTCCCACGTTCTGACCGAAAGAGAGCGATTATTATTGACGCGGTCCAGTGAGTCTTTGTTCACCCCTCCCCTTTCGGTCTAATAGCGTCTTCTTGAGTAGTTTACCGGAATATAGCCGACAACCCAGCCTCAGCCCACAACCATGAAAAGGCTACCAAGTTTAAGCTTTTATGACCACCTATATGTGGTCATAAAAGCTTGCTACCTTTTTACCATTTCTGACCTACATTTTATTTTGCCATGCATATGTTTTTGTGTACTTATGTGGTTGAATGAATCATTTTGAAGGTGACAGCCATAGATGTTTTATATATACGGCGACATCCATCTAGGGTAGCCTTTCATTAGGCTACACATAGACATTGCATTTTGCTTCAGTGCTGGTTGTGAAAGGAAAGAATAACGTGTAGACCTACTTACCATTGTCAGGTATTTCTTGAGTACCTCTGTTATCAAATCATTGACACATTAGACTTAACCAGATTGCACCGGTTTCACATTACGTTAACCCATCACTGGCAACCAGTTGATCTAGTTCAAACCTTATAAAGGCTTTCCTCCAACATTGTATTGTCCATGTACTGTATTAATACTGTAGCTACATCATGTATGGGTTTGTGTCGATATTTTCAACATGACAATTATGTAATTTACTGCAATTGAAAAAAAATGGTGGAATTAGTAGTTCATTCATCTGATCCTTGTTGCCTGTTAAACTTTAACTGACAGATTAGAGAATGGAATTCTATGTGCGCTCATCTGGAGTCTTGCAATAGTTTCTTGGTCTTGTTAGATTCACATTGACCTAACCTTTCTTCCACTCAGATTAGAGATGGGTAGGGTTGAGTCATCCCCCATTCAACTTAAAGCTCTCCCAGTTTAAAAGTAGAATTAGCAAAAGGCATAGGTACAGGTCTTGAATTGCAGCCATGCAGACATACAGTACCAGTCAAAAGTTTGTACACACCTACTCATTCAAGGGTTTTTCTTTATTTAGACTATTTTCAACATCGTAGAATAATGGTGAAGACATCAATACTATGAACGAACACATATGGAAGCACATAGTAACCAAAAAAGTGTTAATCAAATCAAAATAGATTTTAGATTTTAGATTCTTCGAAGTAGCCACTTTTTGCCTTAATGACAGTTTGGCACACTCTTGGCATTCCTTCAACCAGCTTCACCTGGAATGCTTTTCCAACAGGAGTTAGAAATTCTTGAAGGAGTTCCCACGTATACTGAGCACTTGTTGGCTGCTTTTCCTTCACTCTGCGGTCCAACTCATCCCAAAGCATCTCATTTGGGTTCAGGTCAGGTGATTGTGGAGACCAGGTCATCTGATGCAGCACCACTCTCCTTATTGGTCAAATAGCTCTTACACAGTCTGGAGGTGTGTTGTTTCATTGCACTGTTGAAAACAAATTATTGTCCCACTAAGCACAAACCAGATGGGATGGTGTATCGCTGCAGAATGCTATGGTAGCCATGCTGTTTAAGTGTGCCTTGAATCCTAAATAAATCACAGACAGTGTCACAAGCAAAACACCCCACACCATCACACCTCCTCCTCCATGCTTCACGGTGGGAACTACATATGCAGAGATAATCTGTTCACATACTCTGTGTCTCACAAAGACAAGACAGTTGGAACCAAAAATCTCAAATTTGGACTCAACAGACCAAAGGACAGATTTCCACCGGTCTAATGTCCATTGCTTGTGTTTCTTGGCCCAAGCGAGTCTCTTGTTGTTATTGGTGTCCTTTAGTGGTTGTTTCTTTGCAGCAATTCAACGATGAAGGCCTGAATCACGCAGTCCCCTCTGAACAGTTGATTTTGAGATATGTCTGTTACTTGAACTCTGTGAAGCATTTATTTGGGCTGCAATATGAGGCGCAGTTAACTCTAATGAACTTTTCCTCTGCAGCAGAGGTAACTCTGGGTCTTCCTTTCCTGTGGCAGTCCTCATGAGAGCCAGTTTCATCATAGGGCTTAATGGGTTTTGCGACTGCACTTGAATAATCTTTTAAAGTTCTTGACATTTTCCATATTGACTGACCTTCATGTCTTAAAGTAATGATGGACTGTTCTTTCTCTTTGCTTATTTGAGCTGTTCTTGCCATAACATGGACTCTGTCTTTTACCAAATAAGGCTATCTTCTGTATACCAACTCTACCTTGTCACAACACAACTGATTGGCTCAAACACACTAAGAAGGAAAGAAATTCCACAAATTAACTTTTAACAAGGCACACCTGTTAATTGAAATGCATTCCAGGTGACTACCTCATGAAGCTGGTTGAGAGAATGCCAAGAGTGTGCATAGCTGTCATCAAGGCAAAGGGTGGTTACTTTGAAGAATCTCAAATATAAAATATATTTGGATTTGTTTAACACTTTTTTGGTTACTACATGATTCGGCAGGGTAGCCTAGTGTTTAGAGCGTTGGACTAGTAACCAGAAGGTTGCAAGTTCAAATCCCCGAGCTGACAAGGTACAAATCTGTCGTTCTGCCCCTGAACAGGGGCAGAATAGGCTGCCATTGAAAATAAGAATTTGTTCTTAACTGACTTGCCTAGTTAAATAAAGGTAAAAAATTCCATGTGTGTTATTTCATAGTTTTGATGTCTTCACTACCATTCTACAGTGTAGATAATAGTAAAAATAAAGAAACATCTTTGAATGAGTAGATGGTAATTGACTGGTAATGTATGTACACAGTAGACACTCTATAGTCTTTAAAGTGCATAATTCATAGGAGAGAACACACAGCAACATCACACCAGCTTGTGCGCAAACAAATCAACAAGGTGCCATGACTATAAAGTACCCTGGTGCTGCAGTACTCTCCCAAGACTGGTTTCTAAGCCACCTGTTTGTGTGTGCATGGCAACCCGAGTGATGAAACTAAAGCTCTGTAATAGCCAGGATTACAGATCAACGTGGGTGTCAGATTCCTATGAAATTCAAAACCTGACATTTGGAGATATTCCTTTCTCCACCCACTGAGTGCTGAACGGGCACCGCTGCACCATCCGTTGCTTTTAGTGAGCCCTTGCCCACATGAAAAACATAGGCTCACAGAGTAATGGACAATGTAAACAGATTAATTGATGGGCTTTGTTAGTACTGTATTATCCTGATCATTGTTACCATCGTTGTTGTACTTAATAGCATCAGGGTGCCTTGGATTTGCTATACAGTACTGTACTAAGTGCAATTTCTGTGCATTGCATTAGCCCATTAAAACTTTGGCTTTTAATATCAAACGTACACCCACCCTGTTGATTCCAATCATGGTCAAAGGCTGTGTGTTTGGAGTTGCTAACCATGTAAGTCTACCACAATAAGCTGTAATGTCATTCATCGTTTGTACTATAGTTCGCAAGCTGAATATCATTAGGGACCTCTACAGATCTACAGAATTTAAGGCCTCCTTTCACGTGCAATTGAAGTTTGAACATGTGCATATACAGTACCAGTCAAAAGTTTGGACACACCTACTCATTCAAGGGTTTTTCATTATTTTTACTATTTTCTACATTGTAGAACAATAGTGAAGACATTAAAACTATGAACTAACACATATGAAATCATCTTGTAACCAAAATAGTGTTAAACTAATCCAAATATGTTTTATATTTGAGATTCTTCAAAGTAGTTCTTCAAAGTTTGCCTTGATGACAGCTTTGCACACGCTTGGCATTCTCTCAACCAGCTTCATGAGGTAGTCACCTGGAATGCATTTCAATTAACAGGTGTACCTTGTTAAAAGTTAATTTGTGGAATTTCTTTCCTTCTTAATGTGTTTGAGCCAATCAGTTGTGTTGTGACAAGGTAGGGGTGGTATACAGAAGATAGCCTTATTTGCGAAAAGACAGAGTCCATATTATGGCAAGAACAGCTCAAATAAGCAAAGAGAAACAACAGTCCATCATTACTTTAAGACATGAAGGTCAGTCAATCCGGAAAATTTCAAGAACTTTAAAAGTTTCTTCAAGTGCAGTCGCAAAATCATCAAGCGCTATGGTGAAACCGGCACTCATATGAGGACCGCCACAGGAAAGGAAGACCCAGAGTTACCTCTGATGCAGAGGATAAGTTCATTAGAGTTAACTGCACCTCAGATAACAGTCCAAAAAAATGCTTAACAGACTTCACGTAAGAGACATATCTCAACATAAACTGTTCAAAGGAGTCTGCGTGAATCAGGCCTTCATCGTCGAATTGCTGCAAATAAACTACTAGTAAAGGATACCAATAAGAACAGGAGATGTGCATGGGCCAAGAAACACGAGCAATGTACATTAGACCGGTGGAAATCTGTCCAAATTTGCGATTTTTGGTTCCAACCACCTCGTCTTTGTGAGACACAGAGTAGGTGAACGGATGATCTCCACATGTGTGGTTCCCACCGTGAAGCATGGAGGAAAAGGTGTGATGGCGTGGGGGTGCTTTGCTGGTGACACTGTCTGTGATTTATTTAGAATTCAAGGCACACTTAACCAGCATGGCTACCACAGCATCTGGTTTGCGCTTAGTGGGACTATCATTTGTTTTTCAACAGGACAATGACCCCAAAACAAACCTCCAGGCTGTGTAAGGGCTATTTGACCAAGGAGAGTGATGGGTGCTCAGCGTTTGTGAGAAATCCTTCAAGACTGTTGGAAAAGCATTCCTCGTGAAGCTGGTTGAGACAATGCCAAGTGTGCCAAGCTGTCATTAAGGCAAAGGGTGGCTACTTTGAAGAATCTAAAATCTAAAATACATTTTGATTTGTTTAACACCTTTGTGATTTCTACATGATTCTATATGTGTTATTTCATAGTTTCAATGTTTGCACTATTATTTTACAATGTACAAATGAAAGAAAAACCCTCCATTTTTTTGAGGGGTCACCAGCGTTACACCGTAGTAGATTGATACGTTCCCTAAAATGATGGTGCATGTAGATAATATTTAATGATCTTTTTTTAAAAATCTTTCTCACTTATTTCATTTTGAGAATCACAATAACAGTGAGGTTGGGATTGAACAGGCTTGCCAAAACCAGGTAATTAGACTTACCCTGAAATTCCCCACAGAGGTTTTCCCCGAACCTCACAATTTTAAAAGCGGACATAAAACCAGAGTTAAGTCAAACAGCATTATTGCTTTGTATTGACTGAAATAGGTTATAGCTCCACAGTCAAAACCACTAACACATTAGATGGAAATGAATATTAGATGAAAATTAATTATTTTCATGATTTCAATTAACCGGTGTTATTAGTTGCGTTTGTATTGTTCACACATTGAAGTCACATTCAAAAAGGTTATTAGGTATTCAAAGTCCATTTATTCCAACTCAAAGAAAAAACTGCTCATAAATATAATTTAAGGTTTCCAACCAATCCAGAGGCCAACTCAGGTCTAGACTAGATTACCATGCATCCCTTTCAATATCTCACCACAGATATTGATTACAGATTAATTGATTTTGCCACTCATTAAAATATTGCTTTGCGATTTAAATTGGCTCAATTCTATGACTGACATGATTTCCCTAACTTGTTTTTTTGAACACCAGCCATATACTTTTCTTCATAATTATGCACCAGTAGGCAATATAGACCAATGAAATTCCCAATTGTAAGCCAAATCCCAACGTATTCTTGCTTCTTAAGAATGTAGGTTGCTGTTTTTCTTTTGGCTTTCTAGTCATTCACCTGTCCAGATTTGCAATCATCATCTTGTTTACCTGGTTACCCATCTTCAGTTCTTCTAGAAAGTCTCTCATTTTAAACCAAACACTCAACTGTTCCAAGAGCACTTACAGTAAAACTTATACAATCTACATACTGTATATAAAATTGGTTTAACATGATATTAAGGTAAAAACGACTCCCAATGTTGCAATGTTTGAACCTGGTAATACGACTTCAGGTTCCTTAAGGCATCAGCATCCTTCAGTTTGGTTAGGCGAACCGAATGAGTGTGCTTCCATTCTCCCTTAAAATACACAATTTACAATGCAGTTGAGCAATGACTAGTGTGGACGGACTGGAGCTCCAATGTCACATAAAATTAAGTTTTTGTTACTGCAGCGCCAGCTGTGCCATCAGAGTCCCTGGGTTCGCGCCCAGGCTCTGTCGTAACCGGCCGCGACCGGGAGGTCCATTATGGCGACGCACAATTGGCCTAGCGTCGCCCGGGTTAGGGAGGGCTTGGTCGGTAGGGGTGTCCTTGTCTCATCGCGCACCAGCGACTCCTGTGGCGGGCTGGGCGCAGTGTGCGCTAACCAAGGTGGCCAGGTGCACGGTGTTTCCTCCGGCGCATTGGTGCGGCTGGCTTCCGGGTTGGATGCGTGCTGTGTTAAGAAGCAGTGCGGCTTGGTTGGGTTGTGTATCGGAGGACGCATGACTTTCAACCTTCGTCTCTCCCGAGCCCGTACGGGAGTTGTAGCGATGAGACAAGATAGTAGCTACTACAACAATTGGATACCACGAAATTGGGGAGAAAAAGGGGTAAAATTTAAAAAATTTAAAAAAATGTTTGTTCAAACTTAATTTGATTCCAGCACCCATTGGACTGCATGCAATTACACATTACCGTTTTTGATAAAAACTTCATTTTATGTGACGTCGGAGCTCCAGTCTGTCCACAGTCGCCATCATAAATCATGGAGTTGAGTTTAGTCAGCTACAGTTTCCTGTGTATTACAAAAGACTAGAGACACGGTCATCGTTATGGATGCCCTGCCCAAGCTAACTGTAACGCGATTCGTCCTCCTCAGACGAGGAGTATGAAGAATCGGACCAATATGCAGCGTGGTACGTGTCCATGTTGATAATTTATTAACGTTGAACACCAAAAACAAAATAACAAGTAGAACGAACGAAAACGAAACAGTTCTGTATGGTGAAGACACAGAAAACAGAAACAATCACCCACAACTAAAATGGGGAAAACAGGCTACCTAAGTATGATTCTCAATCAGAGACAATGAACGACACCTGCCTCTGATTGAGAACCATACCAGGCCAAACACATAAACACAACATAGAAAAAAGAACATAGACTACCCACCCCAACTCACGCCCTGACCAAACTAACACAGAGACATAATAAAGGAACTAAGGTCAGAACGTGACACTAACCTTTGCCTTAAAATGGTGAGTTGGCCTCTAAATTAAGGTGGGTAATTCATAGACACTGCTGACATGTGTGTTCCGTTGCCCGTTCCGCCTTCTGGAGCCTATGATCCCACTTGATGTGTGAAATTCCCCTGGAGATTGTGTGCTTAATATGATCGCCTAGTGGAGGACACAGGGTTGCTATAGGGTACTGTTGGAATGAGGCTCACCTCAGCTCCCTGCTCTCCTGTTACCTCTGGAAAGGATAGGGATGTTTGCTTGCTGTTTGCTGACCCATGACTGGAAGGATGGTGGTGGGTACCTAACCAGGAAGTTGATATCCATCATCCCATCATCAAGGCCTAATCTCCAACCAATGGAGGACATTATAGTGGGCATTTTACATCCTGGTATTTGGGTTTCCTCCTAGTGGAAACCCTATGCTTCTATCCTTGGGGTTCTTCGTTGAGCACACCTTGCAGATCTGAAATGACTGAATACGAGTAAGAAATGTGGTTGACAGGTGATGCTGTAACCATACAGTATTGCATACACCCATCCATTCATTTCAGATACATAAGGATAAAAAAAACAATACTAATAATACTAATAATTATAAACTGGGTGGCTCCAGCCCTGAATGCTGATTGGATCACAGCCTTGGTATATCAGACAGTATACCACAGGTATGACAAAACATTTATTTTTACTGCTCTAATTACATTGGTGGCCAGTTTATAATAGCAATAAGGCACCTCTGGGGTTTGTGATATATGGCCAATATACCACGGCTAAGGGCTGTGTCCAGGCACTCGTGTATAAGAACATCCCTAGCCGTGGTATATTGCCCATATACCACACCTTCTCGGGCCTTATTGCCTAAATATAATAGTGTAATTTAATAATAATATTTTTGTGGGTAAGAATAAGGAAATCAATTAAGGTGCAATGAGTAA
The DNA here is from genome assembly GCF_045791955.1 of Oncorhynchus clarkii lewisi. NCBI lineage: Eukaryota > Metazoa > Chordata > Actinopteri > Salmoniformes > Salmonidae > Oncorhynchus > Oncorhynchus clarkii. The sequence continues at coordinate 33,293,289 of NC_092177.1, read as the reverse complement.
ATTGCAATCTGAGTCAAGTAATATAATATCAAGCTGATACTTTAAGGTGGATAGTTACTGAATAGTAATCCCTAGCGTGTCAATCCCTTTGGTGCTGTTGCGTATTATTGGAGTTGGACTTGGCTTTATTAATATGCATTATTGAGGTTGCACTATTAAATGAATGATACCTTGCAGCATATTGCGTGGAAGATGTGGGGGTCTCGATTTAATAAGGGAAAGTGTGCAAATAGGTCGTAATATGACACCCAAATGCCTCCTTGAAATATGTTGGCATTGTCTTGGCGTCATTAGCCTATGAGTTATTTACATAATATGCCTTAAAGGACAGGGTTTGCATTTCCATTAATTTTTTATGATGCGGCGGACGACAAATATTGTAATGCTAAATCCAAATAGCTGCCTTCCAGTCAGCAGCTAGCTAGCATATGAAAATGTGTGACTAACAAGTACACTTAAAATAATTAGGAGTCATTATGCCTGCATTGACCCTGTTTTGCACGAACTCTCTTGCACTGACTCTACGCACACACACTGGACTCTACCCAAACATACTTACACTGACACCCAAACACACACACACACACACACACACACACACACACACACAAAACTCACACACACACATACGCACACACACACACACACACTTTCACAATTACCACATACGCTGCTTCTACTGTCTATTATCTATCCTGTTGCCTAGTCACTTTATCCCTACCTATTTGTACAGTACATAGTTACCTCAATTATCTCGTACCACTGCACATCTACTCAGTACTCTCTGTACTGTGTGTACTGTAGCCATGTTATTTTCTACTCCCTGTATACAGCCACGCTATTTTCACTCATTATGTTTTATTTGTTATTCACTGTGTCACTATTTTACATGTTTTATCTTATCTTTATCTCTGCATTGTTTGAAAAGGACCCGCAATTATCGAGGAACTTTCCTTAGCCACCCTTGGGGAGTGTTTACCTCCGCGCACACACACACACACACACACACACACACACACCTTTTATTTATTATTCCACTTCTGAATCATTTCTGACATGCTTCTGATGGAGCACATTGTGCTAAGTGATATGTGTCAGACCACATAACACATTCACATACAATATACTGCACCAAAACGTCACTTTAAAAAAATATATAATTAATGTGTTTTTATACCCGTCTCAATAACCCATTATTGATCAAGTGTATTAATTTGACATTTTATTGAGGAACTATTTACAGTATATACATGTAGGCTAAGTGCCTCCTTATTGGCAGAACCTCTTCTGGGAGCGGAGAGCTCTGAGGTGCTGATGCTACTGGTGCCATTCCTCTTGTTCAGAACCCTGGAAGGAGACATCCCAGGGGCTGGTGTCATTCCTCTTGTTCAGAACCCTGGAAGGAGACATCCCTGGGGTTGGTGACATTCCTCTTGTTCAGAACCCTGGAAGGAGACATCCCAGGGGCTGGTGTCATTCCTCTTGTTCAGAACCCTGGAAGGAGACATCCCAGGGGCTGGTGCCATTCCTCTTGTTCAGAACCCTGGAAGGAGACATCCCAGGGGCTGGTGCCATTTCTTTTGTTCAGAAGCCTGGAAGGAGACATCCCAGGGGCTGGTGCCATTTCTCTTGTTCAGAACCCTGGAAGGAGACATCCCAGGGGCTGGTGACATTCCTCTTGTTCAGAACCCTGGAAGGAGACATCCCAGGGGCTGGTGCCTTCCTCCTCCCTCTCCAGGCCCCTTTGCAGGCCATGAAGTGACAGCACACTGAGAACACCTGCAGTTTGGTCAGAATCTGAAACTGTCCACTTCCCCAGCACCTCCTCTCCCGTGGAGGAGAAGAAAGGGGAGAATAACCAAATGCACTCCGAGCACTTCTTTTCGACCAAGGTAAAGCTATTATTTTACGCCCATATTAGGCCCACCCAGTGTAGATCCTCAGGCTGGTAGGGGATAAATGATGGCGCCGGAAGAGATGGCTGCCATTTTATCGGCTGCTAACCAATTGTGCTATTGTGTGTTTTTTTCCACCTACGTGAGAATGTAATTCACTGACTACAGCTAAAGTGTTCAGCACCATTGTGCCCTCAAAGCTAATCACTCAGCTAAGGACCCTGGGACTAAACACCTCCCTCTGCAACTGGATCCTGGACTTCCTGACGGGCCGCCCCAGGTGGTAAGGGTAGGTAACAACGCATCCGTCACACTGATCCTCAACACAGGGGCCCCTCAGGGGTGCATGCTCAGTCCCCTCCTGTACTCCCTGTTCACCCATGACTCCATGGCCAAGCACGACTCCAACACCATCATTAAGTTTTCTGGCGACACAACAGTGGTAGGCCTGATCACCGACAATGATGAGACAGCCTATAGGGAAGAGATCAGAAACCTGGCAGTGTGGTGCCAGGATAACAACCTCTCCCTCAACGTGATCAAGACAAAGGAGAGGATTGTGCACTTGTTAAGTTAATGGTTAAGGTTTGTGATAAAGTTAACCATTTAGGTATTAATTTGGCGTGGTTAAGGTAAGGGTTAATGTTTGGGGTAGGGATAAAACAGAAAATAAAAAAATATAAACAATTGATTCCACGATCCTCTGAGCCGTAGCTTGCGGTGTAAGGCCTTCCTCAACCCCATTTCCAGCGCCCAAACTCGTCGCAAGCCTACTAGATGTTAATAGGCGCTCGCGTGGACAGTAGGAAATTGCTATGTGTCACGTTCTGACCTTAGTTCTGTTCCTTTTTCTATGTTGTGTTTTGCGTTTGGCCTGGTATGGTTCTCAATCAGAGGCAGGTGTCATTCGTTGTCTCTGATTGAGAATCATACTTAGGTAGCCTTTTCCCACTTGTGTTTCGTGGGTGATTATTTTCTGTTATGTGTTTATCACCTTTCAGAACTATTTAGTTTAGTTTCTCCTTTGTTATTTTGTTTAGTGTTCTCGGTTTAATAAATGTATGATGAACACTCACCACGCTGCGCTTTGGTCCTCACCTCATTCCAACGACGATCGTGACACTATGGAAATAAAAGAAGAAGAGGACTGGCCATAGCCTGGTTCCTCTCTAGGTTTCTTCCTAGGTTTTGGCCTTTCTAGGGAGTTTTTCCTAGCCACCGTGCTTCTACACCTGCATTGCATGCTGTTTGGGGTTTTAGGCTGTGTTTCTGTACAGCACTTTGAGAAATCAGCTGATGTACGAAGGGCTATATAAATACATTTGATTTGATTTGATTTTGAAATGACCCCCGAAGCAATCATTTCACCATTTCAAATAATTAGGTCGTAATACACTACAGTTTGGCCTGTTATATAGAAACCTTATTCTGTGACAGTTAACTCCATAATAATTGAGATCTGAGCTAACTATGTGGTTAAACATTGTTCAAGGGGAAAACTGTGGATTATCAGTTAGTGTCACGACTTCCGCCCGAAGTCGGCTCCTCTCCTTGTTCGGGCGGCGTTCGGCGGTCGACGTCACCGGCCTTCTAGCCATCGCCGCTCCATTTTTCATGTGTCCATTTGTTTTGTCTTGTTCCCGGCACACCTGGTTTTCATTCCCCAATCAATCTACATGTATTTATTCCTCTGTTCCCCATCATGTCTTTGTGTAAGATTGTTTGTGTTACGTGTGTATTGTTTTTTTCGCGAAGATGTTTATTGTTAAACATAATTCTTGTGACTGTTTTGCTCGTTTTGCACTTTTGCCAAAATAAAGTGTGCGCCTGTTCACAAATCTCTGCTCTCCTGCACCTGACTTCACTACCAGTACACACACATCTGACAGCTAGCTCCCACACACACACCATAGTACAGCAATAGCTCAGGATCCCCCTGCCTCCACAAACACCATCACCTAGTTCCTGCTCCCATTCCTCTGTCCCTCCTGGGTCTCCTCTTAATATTTCTGGGTCACACCGCAAAACATGGAGTCATTCTTTCCCCTTAACCTTGCCACAACCAATTTCTCCCCATCATTCATAGATTCATTCTAGGATTTTACAATCCTCTGCGAGTGGAGTCAGCAGACATTAGGGAGACTTTCTCCTTTGTCATATTTTTTATTTGGTCATGCACCAGAGGTCTTAATGACGGGGGAAAGGAAATAGCATGGTTAGTCATGTGAAATAATGCCCTGGGAGAAATAGGTTGTTCAGGGGAACTGCAAACATATTTTCGCTGCATGTGGGCTGTGTTCAACACACCTGTGATTGCATGACAGTATTGTTCTAATGTTAAAGGGAGACATATTGTCTTACACATTATTTATAGGTCCCTTTAATCCCCCTGGCAACTAGAATGATCCATGAATGTGCCAACTAAGAGATTCTGTGCTGTGGTATCATCATAAATTGCAAGCAGATATTTTTAGAAGATGTTTCTGACAACCTGATGCGTTTACAACAGAAAAACATTTTCAGCATGATAAAACCTTAGCTGCGCTATTACTGTACATACAAACTATTTGAACACCCCTTCAAATTAGTGGATCCGGCTATTTCAGCCACATGTGTTGCTGACAGGTGTTTAAAATCGAGCTCTCAGCCATGCAATCTCCATAGACAAACATTGACAGTAGAATGGCCTTACTGAAGAGCTCAGTGACAGTGGCAATGCGTTCTCTGGTGTGATGAATCACACTTCACTATCTGGCAGTCCGACGGACAAATCTGGGTTTGGCGGATGCCAGAAGAACGCTACCTGCCCCAATGCAAAGTGCCAATTGTAAAGTTTGGTGAAGGAGGAATAATGGCCTCAGTCTGTTTTTCATGGTTCGGGCTAGGCCTCTTAGTTCCAGTGAAGGGAAATTTTAATGCTACAGCGTACAATGACATTCTAGGCAATTCTGTGCTTCCTACTTTGTGGCAACAGTTTGGGGAAGGCCCATTTATGTTTCAGCATGACAAGGCCCCCATACACAATGCAAGGTCCATATCACTTTCCTATACCATAGGCTGGCCCATAGAATAGATTACCGTGTCTGTGTCTTTTCATAGCATAGTCATGTTTCATACAAAACTCTATTTGCTCTCTTTTGGTTACCTTGGTCACCAGCAATGTGATACAAATAAATCATTGATCACAAATAGCTAGCATTCTTTTCCATTGTTTTATGATACAAGGACAAATTCACAGGACCACGTTCCTTCTCGGGTTCAAATTGTTTTCTTTTTAACCGAATAGCAGTAAACTGAAAACTTGGGGGAATTTGATAAACAACCCATTTCTTTCCGGAGTGTGAACAAAGCATGGGGGACTGCATGGCTAATGTTTATTAGAAGTGTAAGTAGAGTGTGTAATTGTTTCCTTTTTAGCTTTAGTGTCTCAAGGAGAAAGAGAGTGGTGCTGAGTCTAATGTCTCTCAATGGGCCCCATTGTTTCTCCCTGACAACTAATTAATACAGCAGAATATCATCTCCAGACAACATATTCCCCCTAGTGAGAGAGCCTTACTGTACAGAGAATGACATAGCCCATCCGCTCATCACTGAGAGTTGCTCCCATGACTGTTGCAAAAACTATGTCGGTACATGGTTATTACACAATTGTGTAACTTTCGGTACCTATTCTTATTTACTATGATCCTTTTGCACTTTGTACACACACTAGATTGACAAACTCAAATGAATGGTGCAACAATCTTTTAAAGGTATTGTTGCTTCACATAGCAAGCCTTCCATAGGGTCAATGTGGGTTGAGATGCTAATCTAGCTCCACGGTTGTGCTGTCTCATGGCTGATGGGACTTTTGTCTCTGTTATTCTCGCGTCAGGAACGAACGCTGTGCTCTTGAAAGAGAGGAAGAGCTCAAATGAAACAGCTCGATGCCTGATTACTTAAGTGGTTGATATACAACCCTTTACTTTGTCTAGTCCATTTACGTTGTCTAGGTAGAGATGAGACGGAGCACCTCAATTAAAATGATTAGGCAATCAGAAATGGGATCAGTGCTCATGGGATTTGAAGCTCTTTTTTAAAGCTGCTGATTGTACGAGCAAGTCTCAGGCGCTCATAGGAATCTTGGATTAATACATCGTGCAGCAACTGCTGAGCCGCAGACGCTCAGTCAAATTCAGGGTCCTAAGGAAAGGAACTTATGAGGCATGGCGCTTGCGACACCAGGGTTGTGGGTTCAATTCCCACAGGGGGCCAGTATAAAAAATGAATGCGCTCACTACTGTAAGTCGGTCTGGATACGAGTGTCTGCTAAAAAAAAATAGATATATATATATGAAAATATCAATTCAATTCAATGTGCAGTTTTGAATCAAGGTCAGTGTGATATCTTTCATGGAAACTGGCGAAATAGACTTCAATTTCTGGGAATAGTGGCAAACGACAGCATAGCAATGAAAATAACATTAGAAGTAGAAAGCATATTGTTACCGAGGCTAGTTTGGTAGTTTACCATGCACATAGCTCACTTCAGACCCCCTACATTAAAGTAATCCATCTAGAATAGATGCACTCAGCCTCATAGTTTTTTTTATTTAATTTTTTTATACAAAAATAGTAAATATTTAAATGACTCATGAGTACAATTGTAAAACTTGGATGGGCCACAACCCATAGGTGGGGGAATAAAGGGTTGCTTTAGTGTCTGATCAGCTCTCTCACTCACTGCTAATGCGTGCCTCTGTTGAACAAATAAACATACTGTACTACCGTGTCCCAATACTCTCAATCCACTTCCTTTTCTTGACAACTGCTGATATTTCAAAGGAATACATAGCTTTCTGCCATATTGCTTTCAAGTTCTCTACCGATCAGTGGTCAGTCATGACAAAATAAATCAAGGAAAGGAGTTTATATGACTATAGAGACAGAGAACATGACCCAAAATGAACTGGGTTTAAGGGAAGCTAGTAAACTTGAGGGAGAGTTCAGGAGATTAAGGCCATGGGCCTTCACTGGCAAAGAAAGCAGTTTATTCACATTGCAGGTGCACTGATAATAAAATACGGTGGATTAAATTAGGTCTGTGCCAGGTCAGCTCCAACATTGCAGTGGAACATTAATTAGCATTAGCATTAGCACAAGTGTAAAGGGATGAAGAATATGTACATAAAAATATATGAATGAGTGATGGTACAAACGGCATAGGCAAGATGCAGTAGATGGTATAGAGTACAGTATATACATATGAGATGAGTAATGTAGGGTATGTAAACATTATATTAAGTGGCATTGTTTAAAGTGGCTAGTGATACATTTTTCCATAAATTTTTCCATTATTAAAGTGGCTGGAGTTGAGTCAGTGTGTTGGCAGCAGCCACTCAATGTTAGTGGTGGCTGTTTAACAGTCTGATGGCCTTGAGATAGAAGCTGTTTTTCAGTCTCTCGGTCCCTGCTTTGATGCACCTGTACTGACCTCGCCTTCTGGATGATAGCGGGGTGAACAGGCAGCAGCTCGGGTGGTTGTTGTCCTTGATGATCTTTAGTTATATACACAGTGACATGTACAAAATGTACAAAAATGTACAAAATGTAATATGACAAAATGGAACAGACAAAATGTAGTAATAAAATGGCAATCTGTCTCACATGGCACCACAAAGGCATTGGAGAGCAGAAAAACAGCAAGAACCAGACGAATATCGTGAGAGAAAGAAAGAATAGTGTCCTTTGAAACTCATTAAGGGCCCTCAGGTCGCAGAGGCCATCATCAAATACTCCATATTTGATTTGAGAAGAAGGGCGAGATCGTGCTATGTTCTCTAATGAGAGGAGAAGGGGCATGGAGCCCCGGAGAGATGGTCCCCGTCTGCCACTTCGTCTTGGTGACATTTTGTACCCTCTCATGGTCAAGCTCCAGAGAAAGGCAGGACAAGGTTAAGGACATGCACTGTGCAGAGAATCTGGCAGGGCTACAGTGTGGACCAGAGTGACTGGACTAATGAGAGAGAATAATTTCACAAAAACCCTAATTTACAACTCAGTTCAGTGTCATCACTGTGCATGCACTATGGAGGACATTGCAGGGAATATTCTGAATGTTAGAGTGTTTCAGTCTATGGACAGATTATTTGTTTAGCATTACTTAAATTAAATTATTTAAAGTCTCTGTCAGCAGGTAATCAGTTACCTATTTTCTAAACGCTCAGGTAAGTATGCAAGGTAATTTCCTGTCTTGGCAGTAAAGTTATACAAAAATAAAGACTAAATAAAGAACTAGCATTAGGTTTCGTTCATGAGTAGCCTATACATGCTGTAGATTACAACACGTTAATTTGCTGGTATTCATGAGCTTGTAATAATAACCAAAAAAAGACCATAGAAATAGCTCCAAGCACTCATGAATATTACAATATTTACATTCAATACATTTTTTGCATAAAAAAAGAAAACACAGATCAGATTTTTCCCAAGCATGTATCCAATGACCCATCCATCTTATGAGGCATGGCCTTTGTTTGGTGCCATTGCTCTCCTTGCAGACGCCCTTTAGGTCAGATCCTGTGGTGATTCTCTCTTCTGGATGGTCTCATACAAGTGCAAATGCCCTCTCTCCGAAGAGCTGTGTACGTGGCATCATACTCATCTGGGTCCACATAGATGTGTTCTACGTTTTCATAGTCGGAGCTGTAACCCTCCTACATGTATATGAGCGTCATCAGTATTAACAGTTTGGGCTTTTGTTCTAATATTATATCCTCCTTTGGTTCTCCTTTGCAGGGTGTTGTAAATAAATACCAGAAGAGTAGAAAAAAACACTATGTCACGCCCTGATCTGTTTCACCTGTTCTTGTAATTGTCTCCACCTCCTCCAGGTGTGGCTTATAAAACAGGAAGCTCCCGCTCTCAGGTCTGTTCAACACTGGTCCGACCAATCTGATTCCACGCTTCAAGATTGCTTTAATCGCGTGGATTGATTAGCAAGTGCATTGGCGATGTCGTACCCACAGCAACTATTAAAACATTCCCCAACCAGAAACCGTGGATTGAGTACAAACAGTGTAGCTATTCCCTCCGCAAGGCAATCAAACAAGCTAAGCATCAGTATAGAGACAAAGTAGAGTCGCAATTGAACGGCTCAGACACAAGAGGTATGTGGCAGGGTCTACAGTCAATCACGGATTACAAAAAGAAAACCAGCCCCGTCGTCGACCAGGATGTTTTGCTCAGAGACAGACTAAAAAACTTCTTTGCTCGCTTTGAGGACAATACAATACACTGACACGGCCCGCTACCAAAACCTGCGGACTCTCCTTCACTGCAGCCGACATGAGTAAAACATTTAAACGTGTTAACCCTCGCAGGGCTGCAGGCCCAGACGGCCACTATTGTTCCTGTTCACAAGAAAGCTAAGGTAACCGAGCTAAATGACTACCACCCCGTAGCACTCACTTCTGTCATCATGAGGTGCTTTGAAAGACTAGTCAAGACCATATCACCTCCACCCTACCTGACACCCTAGACCCACTCCAATTTGCTTACCGCCCCAATAGGTCCACAGACGACGCAATCTCAATCACACTGCACACTGCCCTAACCCATCTTGACAAGAGGAATACCTATGTGAGAATGCTCTTCATCGACTACAGCTCAGCATTTAACACCATAGTACCCTCCAAACTCGTCATCAAGCTTGAGACCCTGGGTCTCGACCCCACCCTGTGCAGCTCGGTACTGAACTTCCTGACGGGCCGCCCCCAGGTGGTGAGGGTAGGTAAAAACCTCTCCGCCCCGCTGATCCTCAACACTGGGGCCCCACAAAGGTGCGTTCTGAGCCCTCTCTTGTACTCCCTGTTCACACACGACTGTGTGGCCAATGCACGCATCCAACTCAATCATCAAGTTTGCAGACGACACTACAGTGGTAGGCTTGATTACCAACAACGACGAGACGGCCTACAAGGAGGAGGTGAGGGCCCTCGGAGTGTGGTGTCAGGAAAATAACCTCACACTCAATGGCAACAAAACAAAGGAGATGATCGTGGACTTCAGGAAACAGCCGAGGGAGCACCCCCCTATCCACATCGACGGGAGAGTAGTGGAGAGGGTAGAAAGCTTTAAGTTCCTCGGCGTACACATCACGGACAAATTGAATTGGTCTACCCACACAGACAGCGTGGTGAAGAAGGTGCAGCAGTGCCTCTTCAACCTCAGGAGAAATTTGGTTTGTCATCAAAAGCACTTTTACAGATGCACAATCGAGAGCATCCTGTTGGGCTGTATCACCGCCTGGTACGGCAACTGCTCCGCTTACAACCGTAAGGCTCTCCAGAGAGTAGTGAGGTCTGCACAATGCATCACCGGGGGCAAACTACCTGCCCTCCAGGACACCTACACCACCCGATGTCACAGGAAGGCCATAAAGATCATCAAGGACAACAACCACCCGAGCCACTGCCTGTTCACCACGCTATCATCCAGAAGGCGAAGTCAGTACAGGTGCATCAAAGCAGAGACCGAGAGACTGAAAAACAGCTTCTATCTCAAGGCCATCAGACTGTTAAACAGCCACCACTAACATTGAGTGGCTGCTGCCATACCTGTAAAAACTGTATCACTAGCCACTTTAAACAATGCCACTTAATATAATGTTTACATACCCTACATTACTCATCTCATATGTATATACTGTACTCGATACCATCTGCTGCATCTTGCCTATGCCGCTTTGTACCATCACTCATTCACATATCTTTATGTACATATTCTTCATCTCTTTACACTTGTGTGTATAAGGTAGTTGTGAAATTAGGTTAGATTACTCGTTGGTTATTACTGCATTGTCACAACTAGAAGCACAAGCATTTCGCTACACTCGCATTAACATCTGCTAATCATGTGTATGTGACAAATAAAATTTGATTTGATTTTCCCCAGTGTATTTATCCATGTGTTTCCTGTCTCTCTGTGCCAGTTTGTCTTTTATGTTTTCAAGTCAACCAGCGTGTTTTCCCGTGCTCCTGTTTTCTATCCTCTTTTTCTAGTCTTCCTGGTTTTGACCCGTGCCTGTTTTTTTCTGGACTCCGTACCTGCCTGCCTGACCCTTCTGCCTGCCCTGACATCGAGCCTGTCTGCCACTCTTTACTTGGACTCAGAATCTGGTTTTGACCTTTTGCCTGTCCACGACCATTCTCTTGCCTACTCCTTTTGAACAATAAATAAACTACAAAGACTCTAACCATCTGCCTCCTGTGTCTGCATCTGTGTCTCACCTTGTGCCCTTATAGTACGAACTGGCCATGACAGACCCAGCAGACCAGCTCCGCTGTTCCAAATGGACAATGACCCCAAGCATACTCCAAAGTTGTGGCAAAATAGCTTAAGGACAACAAAGTCAAGGTATTGAAGGTAGGCCAATTTATTGTGGGAAGCATGTGCAAGGCTACCCAAAACATTTGACCCAAGTTAAACATTTTAAAGACAATGCTACCAAATACTAATTGAGTGTATTTAAACTTCTGACCCACTGGGTATGTGATGAAAGAAATAAATGCGGAAATAAATCACTCTACTCTACTCTGACATTAATAAAGTGGTGATCCTAACTGACCTAAGACAGGGAATTTTTACTAGGATTAAATGTCAGGAATTGTGAAAAACTGAGTTTAAATGTATTTGGCTAAGGTGTATGTAAACTTCCGACCTCAACTGTGTGTATACAGTCGTGGCAGAAAGTTTGAGAATGACACAAATATTAATTTTCACAAAGTTTGTTGTTTCAGTGTCTTTAGATATTTTTGTCAGATGTTACTATGGAATACCGAGGGACTTTTCAATTAATTGCAATTCATCTGATCACTCTTCATAACATTCTGGAGTATATGCAAATTGTCATCATACAAACTGAGTCAGCAGACTTAGTGAAAATTAATATTTGTTTCATTCTCAAAACTTTTGGCCACGACTGTATATATATATATATATATATATATATATATATATATATATACACAATGAGTGTACAAAATATTAAGGACACCTTCCTAATATTGCCTCATTATTTGTTCAAACCCAAAGTGTAGTATTGAATATTTTCTTCTTCTGGAACTGCACTGTTGGTTAAGGGCTTGTAAGTCAGCATTTCACTGTAAAGTCTATACTTGTTGTATTTGGCGCAAGTGGCAAATAAAGTTTGATTTGATTATAGAGTCCAAAAACAATTTTGACATCCATGTCCAAATACTTCCCCAAAAGTAGTCATGCTGGCTTTTTGACACAATTTACACTGTGTACATTGTGTGAGCATGCATCTTCATTCTTGTGACACTTTAGATATTCTGGATTTCCCCTGACTGTCTATGTGATTAAAATGTGGGTCAAAAGAAAAGGGAAATAAAAGTATTATCTGAGTTTTTCGGGTGTTTGAGAAGGTGTGAATCCTAAGCAACCTGCATACACATTGCTTGAAGAAATAGACCAACATACAGTAGCTTCTGTAGTAGGTCAAATCTGTGTGCTGGAAAATCTTGGTAGAGCATGGGTGAAGTATGCATTGTGGTGCTCATGTGAATTCCCTTTTTCAACTTCAGAACAATTCTTATTTCACACTTAAACCGTAGTTTATTGTTTTTAATATGAACGGGAACTACATGATGCATTATACATGAATATTCCACAAATGTCAAGATCATTTGCTAGCCATCGTTTTAAGAACTTGGAGGTCTAGACAAGACCACTGACAAGGCCAGTATAGCTCCTGATGCCTTATGTGGAATATTGCACGGGCAGTTGCCTTGGGATCAATTTCATGTGATCTTTTCCCAAAGAAAACAGTGAATTTGGAGCAAAACAAACTAAATGATACACCTTGTTATGGTAAGGACCTTTTGGGTAGTAGTAGCTTCAAGCCATTTATTCTCAGTGTTGCAGATGATGAACGGAATGCGATGAACCTTTCTTTGCCCAATCATTCCTAATGTGCACATATGGTTTTGTAGATGGATTATAATAGGTTGTGGGAACAAAATGTGAATCCTTGTGTGCATGACAATAGAGAAATGTGCATAACCTTGTAGCTAAATTATACTTCTAAATTGTGTGTGTGATTTGTGAAACAGATGGGACACTTACGCCGTGGAATTAGCATAACTAATTCCCTCTCAGAACCTCTGGCACAAACACATGTCAGGAAAGCAGAGTCAAACATGAAGAAGATAAGTCTAGCACACAGAATATGATATAGTAGCTTTCAAGGTTTGTTCGTTGCAATATTTCTGGATGTTCATGTACATTGAGTATACAAAACATTAAGAACACCTGCTCTTTCCATGACATAGACTGACCAGGTGAATCCATGTTAAAGATATGATCCCTTATTAATGTAACTTGTTAAATCCACTTCAAATTGGTGTAGATGAAAGGGAGGAGACAGGTTAAAGAAGGATATTTAAGCCTTGAGACATTTGAGACATGGATTGTGTGTGCCATTCAGAGGGTGAATTCAGAAGACAAATATAAGTGCATGTGAATGGGGTATGGTAGTACAGTAGGTGTCAGGCGCATCGGTTTGTGTCAAGAACTGCAACACTACCGGGTTTTTCACACTCAACATTTTCCCGTGTGTATCAAGTATGGTCCACCACCCAAAGGACATCCAGCCAACTTGATGGAGGTGGAGGGGGGGTGCAACTCAATATTAGGAAGATGTTTGGTGTACTTGGTGTATAATGTTTTAAGGAATGTCTGGCATACAAGCCCAGACAAAGCTCCTCTGATAGCCATGTGTAGCAGTGGTAAGGATTCACTCCATGGTGCTGAAAAGAAAGCTCTGCTGTTGGGACAGCTTTATGTAGGCCCTAAAAGTTTGTGGGCACCGTTTGTCACCGTTATAGTGCAAACAATGTATTGTTTATTAGTGTTCTGTTGTGTAGTGGCTTTGCTGGCATGCATAAAAAATAAACAAAAATGTTGCCCTTAGTTTGCCCCACCAATACTTACATGCTAAAATTGCCTCTGTAATACATTAATATAGCCTATGATAAATGTAGTCTATGATTAATGTAGTCTATGATTAATGTAGCCTATTACTCATATATATGTAAATCACAGGGTTTCGTGGAAAGGTCATTACCAAGGAAGGGGTGTTAGGATGATATGAGCAATATAAATATTGATTTCATACTTTTACATTTTTTGGTTCTTAGTAAGATCGCCTAAGTTCATTTCTCAAGTTCACTTTTTGGTTTCAAATGGCTTTGACAAAAAAATATGTATTAATAGTTGTAATAAGAGTCAAGAGGACGCTTCAATAATCAATTATTTACCACTTCCCCTCGTTCCAAGTGTTGCCAGGTCCAAGTCGTCCAAATTGCCAATATTTTTCTCCTCTCCAGAGCCTTTGTAAACAACACAGAAGTAATGGGAGTACAGTGAGATGTAACGGCGAAGCGAATACAAATGATCTTGTTTAGCCATGACCCCCCACTTATTTCATCATTAGCCTTCCCGCTGGTTCCAGCCTCCAGACCCACAAAGGGGTCAATTATCTATTAGGGGCAGACTCCCCTTGGATATGATCTGGTAATTTAGGTGTATTTGTGATCAGGCAGGCTTAAGGTCTAATTACACTGAAAATGTAGCTTCCTCTGTTACTCACCAGTTCCTGTCTTCCAGTCAAGGCTGCAGTGCCTTGCAAAAGTATTCATTCCCCTTGGTGTTTTTCCTATTTCGTTGCATTACAACCAGTAACTTAAATGGATTTTGGGGGGGGATTTCATGTAATGGACATACACAAAATAGTCCAAATTGGTGAAGTGAAATTTAAAAAATAACTTGTTTCAGAAAATTCTAAAAATAAAAAATGGAAACCCCCCTTTGTTACGAAGCCCCTAAATAAGATCTGGTGCAACCAATTACCTTCAGAAGATTGCACACAGGTGGACTTTATTTAAGTGTCACATGATCTGTCACATGATTTCAGTACATGTTCGGTTCTGAAAGGCCCCAGAGTCTGCAACACCACAAAGCAAGGGGCACCATGAAGACCAAGGATCTCTCAAAACAGGTCAGGGATAAAGTTGTGGAGAAGTACAGATCAGGGTTGGGTTATAAAAAAATATCTGAAACTTTGAACATCCCACAGAGGACCATTAAATCCATTATTAAAAAATGCAAAGAATATGGCACCACAACAAACCTGCCATGAGAGGGCCGCCCACCAAAACTCACGGACCAGGCAAGGAGGGCATTAATCAGAGAGGCAGAGACCACTTTAATCAGAGACCACTTTAAGCCGTAAACTCCACAGAGATGGGCTTTACAGAAGAGTGGCCAGAAAAGGGCATTGCTTAAAGTAAAAAATAAGCAAACACGTTTGCTGTTTGCCAAAAGGCATGTGGGAGACTCCTCAAACATATGGAAGAAGGTACTCTGGTCAGATGACACTGAAATTGAGATTTTTGGCCATGAAGGAAAACGCCATGTCTGGCTCAAACCCATCACCTCTCATCACCCCAAGAATATCATCCCTACAGTGAAGCATAGTGGTGGTAGCATCATGCTGTGGGGATATTTTTCATCAGCAAGGACTGGGAAACTGGTCAAAATTGAAAGAATGATGGATGATGCAAAATACAGGGAAATTAACCTGTTTCGGTCTTCCAGAGATTTGAGACTTATTTGTTTCACAATAAAAAATATGTTGCATCTTCAAAGTGGTAGGCATGTTGTGTAAATCAAATGATACAATCCCCCCCCCCCCCCCTTACCAAAAAATATATATATTTTAATTCCAGATTGTAAGGCAACAAATAGGAAAAATGCCAAGGGGGTGAATACTTTTGCAAGCCACTGTATGGTAGATACACAATAGAAGGTCATTTTGTTACTTAGAACGATAACCGATAGCTCAGTAGGTTACAACATACTGCTTGCAACACCAGGTTTATGGATATATACTGAATATGGTAACTGTAAGTTGCGTTGGACAGAATAAATCTTAGAAATGGCCATATTATTACAGTATAACCTGCACTAGATCATGAAATGACTCCATAACATCCCAGATGACACCTTTAAACAACAATCTGTAATATGTTTCCTGCTTCCTACTTTTCAGAGTTAATATCAAGTGAACCTGAAATTACAGCCTGGCCTGTAAAATATACGAAATATACTTTACTTACTGTATTTCTGAGCACCTCCAAGACGGATGAAACCTACTAATGGTCTAGTTACATGAGACATGGAACAAAAGTAGAAAGGTTGGTCAGGGAGGATGGGTGGAAGTAATCCACAACAGTCTAGAAAACCAAAGTTTGCATGTTTGAGTCGAGTCGGGGACAATTACTGCTTTTCATCGAACACTTCACCTAGCCCGTATTCTAAACCTAACCTGCTTGGCAAATTAACCTCACCTTTGTAATTTTAGTTCTCCTAACCTTTGCCATTAGTTACCATAACCACCAACATAAATTCTCTCCGTAATTCTCAGTGCAACAAGCAACCTGGTCTCAGGTAAAGACGTGCAACACTTTACGTCCCCCAAGATGTATGATAAATGACTTATTCCATTTCGTATGCTATTGTAAGACTGGGTAAGGCGTATGTCCTCTAATTCGTATGATATTGTACAACTGTTATTCGATTCATAATGTAACGGAACATATCATACTAAATGGAGTGTCACAGATTTACATACAGAATAATAAATTGCCCTGAGACCACGTTGGAAATGAAACTACATTCTTTCATATTTTCTCTACATTCTCCCGCTCAGAAATGGTGTGGCAAAAAACCCAGATGTGGTAAAATGTGAAAGGTACAGTATATAAATTTCGCCCATGCATGAAGTCACCTGATGGTAGGTGAAATCAGGGCATTGTTGTGAATGATTTATTATATTGTTCTTCACGATATCATAATTAATATTGTTTCAGGGGGAAAAAATCAACCCTTGTTTTGAGAAATCAATGAAGAGGCGAAGTATCCAAGATCATAGACACTGAAGCTGTGACACTAATATATAAACGTATTTTTAAAATGTACTGAGTCATTTACTTGATGAAGATTGCATAACCGTGCAAACTTGTTTAATTAACTAATGCACTGTTTGCTCTTGGGAGGATTGAAACATCAGTGGCTTGGAAAAGCCTAAATGCATTTCATTTTATCAGAGCAAACTGTTTTCCCTGCAGGCACCAAATGTTGCAATTTACATTCTAATTTGCTCTCTTACTATAAATGCAATTGTCTTAACTCTTGATGGCAACATGGAATCCATTAAATGTTTTACTGTTAAACAATTTAATAATAATAATAATTATTATTATTATTACTACATTTGTAATGCAGTGCATAAAATAAAAGTAGAACAAAAATCAATTTGCTAAATATATATACATACAGAGTATATACAGTTGAAGTCGGAAGATTACATACACCTTAGCCAAATACATTTAAACTCAGTTTTTCACAATTCCTGACATATAATCCTAGCAAAAATGACATCTTTGGTCAGTTAGGATCATCACTTTATTTTAAGAATGTGAAATGTCAGAATAATAGTAGAGTGATTTATTCACATTCCCAGTGGGTCAGAAGATTACATACACTCAATTAGTATTTGGTAGCATTGCCTTTAAATTGTTTATCTTGGGTCAAATATTTTGGGTAGCCTTCAACAAGCTTCCCATAATAAGTTGGGTGAATTTTGGCCCATTCCCCCTGACAGAGCTGGTGTAACTGAGTCAGGTTTGCATGCCTCCTTGCTCGCACACGCTTTTACAGTTCCGCCCACAAATGTTCTACAGGGTTGAGGACAGGCCTTTGTGATGGCCACTCCAATACCGTGACTTTGTTGTCCTTAAGCCATTTTGCCACAACTTTGGAAGTACGTTTGGAGTCATTGTCCATTTGGAAGACCCATTTACGACCAAGCTTTAACGTCCTGACTGATGTCTTGAGATGCTGCTTCAATATATTCACACAATTTTCTTTCCTCATGATGCCATCTATTTTGTGAAGTGCACCAGTCCCTCCTGCAGCAAAGCACCCCCACAACATGATGCTCCCACCCCCGTGCTTCACGGTTGGGATGGTGTTCTTCGGCTTGCAAGCCTCCACCTTTTTCCTCCAAACATAACAATGGTCATTATGGCCAAACAGTTCTATTTTTGTTTTGTCAGACCAGAGGACATTTCTCCAAAAAGTATGATCTTTGTCCCCATGTCCAGTTGCAAACCGTAGTCTGGCTTTTTTTATGGCGGTTTTGGAGCAGTGGCTTCTTCCTTGCTAAGCGACCTTTCAGGGTAGGTCGGTATAGAACTCATTTCACTAAGGAAATAGATACTATTGTACCTGTTTCCTCCAGCATCTTCACAGGGTCCTTTGCTGTTGTTCTGCGATTGAGTTGCACTTTTCGCACCAATGTACGTTCATCTCTGGATGACAGAACGCATCTCCTTCCTGAGCGGTATGACGGCTGTGTGGTCCCATGGTGTTTATACTTGCGTACTATTGTTTGTACAGACGAACGTGGTACCTTCAAGCATTTGGAAATTTCTCCCAAGGATGAACCAGACTTGTGGAGGTCTACAGTTTTTTTCTGAGGTCTTTCCTGATTTATTTTGATTTTCCCATGATGTCAAGCAAAGAGGCACTGAGTTTGAAGGTACAGTGCCTTGCGAAAGTATTCGGCCCCCTTGAACTTTGCGACCTTTTGCCACATTTCAGGCTTCAAACATAAAGATATAAAACTGTATTTTTTTGTGAAGAATCAACAACAAGTGGGACACAATCATGAAGTGGAACGACATTTATTGGATATTTCAAACTTCTTTAACATATCAAAAACTGAAAAATTGGGCGTGCAAAATTACAGGACTGCAATCAAGTTGTAGAAACATCTCAACGATGATCAATGGAAACAGGATGCACCTGAGCAAAATGTTGAGTCTCATAGCAAAAGGTCTGAATACTTATAAGGTATTTTTATTTTTTATTTTCAATAAATTATCCCAAAATTAAAAAATCCTGTTTTCGCTTTGTCATTATAAGGTATTGTGTATAGATTGCTGGGGATTTTTTTTTTTTAAATCTATTTTAGAATAGGGCTGCAACGTAACAACATTTGGAAAAAGTCAAGTGGTCTGAATACTTTCCGAAGGCACTGTATACACATTATATACTGTACATATGCTACATGGCTCTGCAACATGTTTTTACACAGGTGGGCAATCCAGTACGTCCCTTGAGCATCCATTAAATCCTACTGCTTAGTACTATAACCCAATATGTGAAAGTTTGCTCTAGGTGAAGAACCTGTTTTCTTTCTACCTCCCTCGAGTTGCTGTAAAATATGCTCCTGTATCTCTCGTTTTACAAGGGTTGTATACTACGCCCAGGGCACTCCCCATTTCCACGGTCATATCAGAGTTCCTCTGCACTAGGAGATGCCAATGACTAGAAAGAGGCCACAGCGGGATATTACCGTATTTTGTTTTCACTTTCCCTTCATGCGACACATACCACTTCCCGGGTCTTCACCCACACTGTGCCACTCCAGCGCTTCCAAATGGAGGTGTGTTGGGTGGTCATCCGGACAAGGCTGATTGCTCCTGCTGAGGAATATGAACTCATCAGTGTTTTAATGGAGTGCCAGGGAGACAGATGTACCACTCACTTCAAACGGTTGCCTGTATGATTTATTTGGCCATCAGTGTAACTGAATCCATATAAGTAACTCTTCCTGGTGCGTGATGTGGTGAGGAAGCCATCATCATAGAAACAGTCTCTGGTGCTGTAGTTCAGGAGGGAAACAAAGGGGTGAGGGGGCATTTCTGGCATGGGCAATGTTGCTTTGTGTGAATTATTAAATTACCATAATATTTGTACTTTTGTTTTATACATTGGAGTCAGTTAGCAGATGCTCTTATAGGGTTGATGGCTTATGGAACTGTTTAGTCCCAAACTAATGGACCTATACTTCTTCTCCCCCAACCTGGTCTTAGGGAATTTCATGCAGTGCCTTGTAAAAGTATTCATCCACCTTGGCGTTTTTCCTATTTCGTTGTATTACAACCTGTAATTTGAATTGATTTTTATTTGGATTTTCTGTAATGGACATACACAAAATAGTCCAAATTGGTGAAGATAAATTTAAAAAATTACTTGTTTCAAAGAATTCAAAAAAATTAACTGAAAAGTGGTGCGTGCATGTGTCTTCACCCCCTTATCTATGTAGCCCCTAAAGATCTGGTGCAGCCAATTACCATCAGAAGTCACATAATTAGTTAAGTAGTAAGTTCACCTGTGTGCAATCTAAGTGTCACATGATCTGTCACATGATCTCAGTATATATACCTGTTCTGAAAGGCCCCAGAGTCTACAACACCATTAAGCAAGCGGCACCATGAAGACCAAGGAGTTCTCCAAACATGTCAGGGACAAATATGTGGAGAAGTACAGATCAGGATTGGGTTATAAAAAAAATATCTGAAACTTTGAACATCACACGGCGCACCATTAAATCCATTATTAAAACATTTAAAGAATATGGCACCATAACAAACCGGCTATGAAAGGGCCGCCCACCAAAACTCCCGGACCAGGCTAGGAGGGCATTAATCAGAAAGGCAACAAAGAGACCAAAGATTACCCTGAAGGAGCTGCAAAGCTCCACAGTGGAGATTGGATTATCTGTCCATAGGACCACTTTAAGCCGTACACACACAGAGCTGGGCTTTACAGAAGAGTGGCCAGAAAAAAGGCATTGCTTAAAGAAAAAAAAAAGCAAACACATTTGGTGTTCTCCAAAAGGCATGTGGGAGACTCCCCAAACATACGGAAGAAGCTATTCTGGTCAGATGAGACTAAAATTTAGTTTTTTGGCCATCAAGGAAAACGCCATGTCTGGAATAAACCCAACACCTCTCATAACCCTGAGAACACCATCCACAGTGAAGCATGGTGGTGGCAGCATCATGCTGTGGGGATGTTTGTCATCGGCAGGGACTGGGAAACACGTCAGAATTGAAGGAATGATGGATGACGCTAAATACAGGGACATTTTTGAGGAAAACCTGTTTCAGTCTTCCAGAGATTTGAGACTGGGACGGAGGTTCACCTTCCAGTAGGACAATGACCTTAAGCATACTGCTAAAGCAACACTCAAGTGGTTTAAGGGGAAACATTTTAAAGGTCTTGGAATCCAATTGAGAATCTGTGGTATGATTTAAAGATTGCTGTACAACAGCGGAACCCATTCAACTTGAAGGAGCTGGAGCAATTTTGCCTTGAAGAGTGGCTTGATGTGCCAAGCTTATCGAGACATACCCCAAAAGACTTGCAGCTGAAATTGCTGCAAAAGGTGGCTCTACAAAGTAATGACTCTGGGGGGGTGAATAGTTATGCATGCTTAAGTTTTCTGTTTATTTGTTTAATTTCTTGTTTGTTTCACAATAAAAAAAATATTTTGCATCTTCAAAGTGATAGGCATGTTGTGTAAATCAAATGATACAACCCCCCCCAAAAAATCTACTTTAATTCCAGATTGTAAGGCAACAAAATAGGAAAAATGCCAAGAAATGCCTTGCTTTCGCAAGCCACTATAATATATCGAGGCACTCTATTTAGTATGAAATGTTACGTTTCCTAAGGTGTGTATTAATTTGTGGCTGTCCATCACCCATTTCTTATTTATTTACATTTATTTAACTAGGCAAGTAAGTTAAGAACAAATTAATATTATGATATGTTACGAATTACAATTCATATCATAAGTTACGAATTCGCAAAATGTACTATGTTATGAATTTGCTAAACGAATGACATATTACGAATTCTAGCTTGGTGCCTAACATTAGCTAGCTGGGGGTTTAGGAGTTAGGGTTAAGATTTGGGTTAAATTTAGGAGTTTGGTTAAAGGGTTAATGTTAATGTTAGGGTTAGGGGAATGGTTAGCTAACATGCTTAGTTGTTGCAAAGTAGCTAAATGTAGTCAGAAAGTTGCTAAAATGCTAAAGTTGTCCGCGATAAGATTTGAACTCGCAACCATTGGGTTACGTTCGGGTTAAGTTTTGTATGGTATGTATTCATTTGTGGATGTCAATCACCCATTTCGTATGATATGTTAAGAATTCCAATTTGTATTATATGTTACGAATTTGCAAAATGCACAGTATTTTGCAAATTTGCAAAACATGTTATGAAATTTTTGCTGCAACCTGGTCTCTGAGCATTTTTTTATTATTCTATATGTAAATCAGAGACACCCATTTAGTATGAAATGTTGTTTCGTATTGTATGTATTCATTTGTGGATGCCCATCTCATGTGATATGTTCGGGATTACAATTAATATGTTACTAATTAGCATAATGTACTATATGCCACGAATTTGCAAAACGTTTGATGTGTTACAAATTCTAGCAAAATGGCTAGGTGGCTAACGTTAGCTAGAAGGCTAGCGCTAGCTAAACTAGGGATTAGAGTAAAGGTTTGGGTTAAATTTAGGAGTTAGTTTAAAGGGTTACATTAGGGTTAGCTAAAATAGTTAGGGTGAGGAGAAGGGTTAGCAAACATGCCAAGTAGTTGAAAAGTAGCTAAAAAAGTAGTAAATACTTGAAAAGTTGCTAATGAATTAAAATGTTAAAGTTCGAACTCGCAACCTTTGGGTTGCTAGACGTTCACATTATAGGCTGATCCACTTCTGTGCCCTTTTATAACACTTGCCCGTCTCTTTGTCAGTAACCCAGACCGTTTTTAGGTCCATTGTTTGAGTATTTTGATTTTTGTATTTTTATATCAAAATGCAGAATTTCCGAAATTACCTCAAATTCATTAAATAAGGTGTATTTATTGTTACATAAACAACAATTGGTGTCGGCATTGAATTGACAAAACATGTGTTGTTAAATCTAAACTGTGTAAATAACAAAGACCTACTTCGTGCTAGCGCAAAGGCCTCTTTGTGGTTTTAAGATAAATAATTACAGGAAGCGTGACAAATTAGCATCTTACTATTGGTCTTTTTTTTTAAATATATATTTTTGTCTTACTATTGGTCTTCAAGAAAGTAAATCAGAACAGAAGGAAGTATACAAAGAGATGGTAGCTAGCAGTTAGTAGTCGAGTAGCTGAGTTACGTTGGCTAAAATGAAGTACAATAATGTTCTGGTCAGATACAAATACTCTACACATTTCCACTCTTTTCCTGACCACGATGGAGCTTTGTAATCATGCATAGCTGCAGGCCATCCCACATTCTGCTTATGGTGTTGATACGACACCCGAAGTCATACACCAGCTGTGGTTGACCGTGTCAAGTGATCACTTTGTGGCCACTGACTACAATGTCGACCGGTTGAAACCGGGTTCTGTTCCCACAGTCTTTTCACCATGGACATGAAAGCTCCAACCATTCAAGGTATGTTGCTAGCTAGCTAAGTTGCTAACCCCTGTAGTTCGTTACCACAAAGTAATTTAGAATGTTATTTGTTTGACATTCCCTGTACTAGTTCATGGTGTTTTAGCTTAGCTACTACTGTAACGGTAACTTTATCCTTCTGGCTGTTTTGCTTATTTTGTTTTGTGATGCAATTCCCTCTTTCATTATAACGTTACTGATAAGAAATGGTATAATTTTCTACTAGGCGTCACAGTTTTCTGTAGTGCTATTGATTGCATAAAATGACTTGCCCTAGTTAAGGTCAATGAGAAGGACACACCCCTAGCCAGGGCCATATAGATACAATAGATATATGATTCTGGTCCTAGCTGGTGCATGAGTTGTAATGACAACAAACTAGCCCACCCTTTTATATAATTGAAATGAAAAACATTTAGAATATCAGCTCATGCCCTGAATTGACATGTAATGTCTGGCTCTGTTTTATACCAGCCAACACTCTTTCTGTTTCTACCTGCCTAAAAGGGAACGGAAGAAGGAGAGGGATGGTGGAACAGACATGAGGATAGGACTACGAACTATACTGTCTGTGATTTTTCTTTGTTCGGTGTCTCACATCTTCTTTGTAACCTTTTCATACCCTTTTCAAAGAGGGAGCCCAATGTTCCTCCATTCATGCCTCCCAAAAAAAATCAGGAGAATGCAAGGAAAGACTAATTAGGACTCATTTATATTTTTTTGTTATTCTGTTACACATCTTTCAGTAGATCCAGAAGCCATGTATAATATTTCACACAGGCAGAGGACTGGGTAGAGAAGAGTGTCTGAACAGAAGACATTCAACTTTAGAACCCGATTGGTCCAGCAGACTGTCTAGAACCGGACTGGTCCAGCAGACTGTCTAGAACCGGACTGGTCCAGCAGGCTGTTAAGAACTCCATTGGTAAAAAAATAAAATAAATCTAAATCCAATTTATTTATATAGCCCTTCTTACATCAGCTGATATCTCAAAGTGCTGTACAATGCAGGTGTAGAAGCACGGTGGCTAGGAAAAACTCCCCAGAAAGGCCAAAACCTAGGCAGAAACCTAGAGAGGAACCAGGCTATGAGGGGTGAAAACAGCAGTTCTGGGACATTTAGCACGTCCTGTGAACATGTCAGGGTTCCATAGCCGCAGGCAGAACAGTTGAAACTGGAGCAGCAGCACGGCCAGGTGGACTGGGGACAGCAAGAAGTCATCATGCCAGGTAGTCCTGAGGCATGGTCCTAGGGCTCAGGTCCTCCGAAAGAGAGAATTAGAGAGAGCATACTTAAATTCACACCGGATAAGACGGGAGAAATACTCCAGATATAACAGACTGACCCTAGCCCTCCCGACACATAAACTACTGCAGCATAAATACTGGCGGCTGAGACAGGACTGTGGCCCCGGGCCAGGATATAACAGGCAGGAAATAACCCCACCCACTTTGCCAAATCACAGCCCCCACATCACTAGAGGGATATCTTCAACCACCAACTTACCATCCTGAGACAAGGCCGAGTATAGCCCACAAAGATCTTTATTTGTCACATACACATGGTTAGCAGATGTTAATGCAAGTGTAGCGAAATGCTTGTGCTTCTAGTTCCGACCATGCAGTAATATCTAACAAGTAATATAACCTAACAATTTCACAACAACTACCTTAAACACACAAGTGTAAAGGAATGAATACGAATATGTACATAAAAAAATATGAATGAGTGATGCCCGAACGGCATAGGCAAGATGCAGTAGATAGGATAGAGTACAGTATATGCATATGAGAAGAGTAATGTAGGGTATGAAAACGTTATAGAAAGTGGCTAGTGATAAATTGATAATATAAATCTTTCAACTCAATGTTAGTGGTGGCTGTTTAATAGTCTGATGGCCTTGAGATAGAAGCTGTTTTTCGGTCTCTCTCGGTGAACAGGCAGTGGCTCGGGTGGTTGTTGTCCTTGATGATATTTTTGGCCTTCCTGTGACATCGGGTGGTGTAGGTGTCCTGGAGGGCAGGTAGTTTGCACCCAGTGATGCGTTGTGCAGACCTCACTAGCCTCTGGAGAGCCTTACGGTTATGGGTGGAGCAGCTGCCATACCAGGTGGTGATACAGCCCGACAGGATGCTTTCGATTGTGCATTTGTAAAAGTTTGAGTGTTTTTGGTGACAAGCCAAATTTCTTCAGCCTCCTGAGGTTGAAGAGGCGCTGCTGCGCCTTCTTCACCACGCTGTCTGTGTGGGTGGACCATTTCAGTTTGTCTGTGATGTGTACGCCGAGGAACTTAACTTTCCACCCTCTCCACTACTGTCCCGTCAATGTAGATAGGGGGCTGCTCCCTCTGCTGTTTCCTGAAGTCCACGATCATCTCCTTTTGTTTTGTTGACATTGAGTGTGAGGTTATTTTCCTGACACCACACTCCGAGGGTCCTCACCTCCTCCCTGTAGACCGTCTCGTTGTTGTTGGTAATCAAGCCTACCTCTGTAGTGTTGTCTGCAAACTTGATGATTGAGTTGGAGGCGTGCATGGCCACGCAGTCCTGGGTGAACAGGGAGTACAGGAGAGGGCTGAGAATGCAGCTCAGTGCACTCAGCATGTCAATAACTCTCATAAATATAAGTAGTGATGAAGTCAATCTCTTGTTCTTAACAGAGTTGCCTAGTTAAATAAATGTAAAAATAAATGTTGCAGTCATTTCAGTCGCTGTGGTAGCTGACGTGTATAGTGTTGAGTTATCCGCATACATAGACACACTGGCTCTACTCATGACGTTAGTAAAGATTGAAAGTAAGCGGTCTAGACAGCTGCCCTGGGGAATTCCTGATTCTACCTGATTTTTGTGGAGAGGCTTCCATTAATATAACACCCTCTGTTCTGTTAGACAAGTAACTATTTATCCACAATAAAGCAGGGGGTGTACAGCCATAACACGTACGTTTATCCAGCAACAGACTACGATCGATAATGTCAAAAGTTGCATTGAAGTCTAACAAAACAGCCCCCACATTCACTGTCTGTTGGTTGAGGTAGGCATCTCCATTCTGGTAAGAGCCTGTGTTTCCTCGACATCTGCTCGCTCCTGTCTCTCTCTTTTCTCTAGGTCAGCTGAACAACTCATTCAGCTGAACAACTCATTCTCAGTATACTCCGGCTCAAACCGATATGGCACAACAGTACCATTCTGAAAATAGGTCAGGTCCCCAATTTCCTATTCGTTCTCGATCTGACATTCTTTACACTAATTACATTTAACGAGGGCAGCAAATAATGTGAGGGAGTGAGAACAGAAAATGATTGTTTACATCCTTCAACCACGCCCCCTCGGAAGTCCCGGGTCCCGACTCAAGGGCACACATGAATCTACTTCCTGGATTTCAATAAGAAAATTACATTTTGTGTATTAATAGAGACAGATACCACCCAGTGTGGTTTGTACTGCATTTAGCACAGAACAACCTCTAGCAATTGAGGCAATGTGGGGGAGAAACGCATTACGCCAAACAAAGGGAATACACATGAAAGCTCTCCTCTGCCTCTCCCATTTGTTTAGTTTAATGCCCTACTATTACTAAAGTTGGCAACATAAGAGGGAAGAGTACGAGGCGTCTTCTTTTCCTCCTGTCTCTGCAATGCTTAAAGCTTGTGCTTTCACAAAGTGTGTGTGTGATCAGCATTATAATACGGACTACAAGCGGAGATGGGGACTTCTAAGATTTATGTGTGGGAGGCTGAAGCTCTCGATGGTGGTTGTGGAGAGGTGAACAAAGCCGTCATGTTTTCATGTCTCCGGTGTTGGATCTCAACCTTTTCCAGCTGAAGAAATAGGGCGATAAAAATTAACTCATGAATACAATTCAGTGAGAATGTTTTACGTTTCTGGGAGTGGTTTTTGGCATGTCTAGGAGATTGAATGTCTGGTTTTTATTTCTCAACAGGAGAAATTTCTAATAGGATTTGTTTTGAATAATCTGATCTACAGTATAAAAGACAACCGGGTCAAATAAGATGGTCATCATAGGAAAGGAGCTGCAGTTGCATCTACATTGCATAATGTTAAAATACTTGGATTTCACGTCATTCTCCTGTCCATTCTCTATGCCATTTTATTCTGTAGGCTAATATATTTCGTAGCCTTTTCTCAGATGTTATAGGCACTCTGCACTGTGAGCAAACATGTCCAAAATGGCAAACAGCCAAGCTTGTGTTTTGATTTCAACCTGGCATGGGTAATGAAGATACAGTAGCTTTGGGCATTGACAAACATGCAAATGATCCCTCCGATAACATACAGCAGCTGCTCTCTCTCTCTCTACCTCAGTGTTAGCCTCGCTCAGCTGAACAGTGGCCATCATAACAACTGAACAGTGTTCACCTGCTGTAAAGGGCTGAGCTCAGTTTGGGCTCTAAGCATTTTTGGGGGGTTATAGTTTTTCTCTTGACTTCAAACGAATAAACTTGACATCATCAGCTACCCCTAGATAGAGATTATCATCGTAGAGTTTTGTTTCACCCTTGATCTTCTTACAGGTCTTAAAGCTCTCCTTGTGACTTTCTTTCAGGCCTTTATTAAACATTATCAAGCCAAGCGCAGATGTTCATTGATCGCGCCTCCTGATTAAAAGAGACCTTCGAGCACATTACGACTCACTCTTTTGATTTGCTGCAGTAAACGGCACTGGAGCAATTGCACTAGGTCAAGAGGATCTATCAATTGCCTTCTCCTTTTCCAGGGATGGGTATGATTTATAATTTAATTATGTAAAATGCTTGACACTTCTGAGTGGGGGGGTAGGTACCATGTGTCAAATGTTAAGCGTTTACCTCTCCAGAGCCACGCCAAACTACTGTGTGTTATTCAAAACCAGAGGCAGATGCAAGTGTGCAATCCATTTAAAAGCAACTGCTTGAGGAGAAACCACGAGGGGAAGCATATTTAAATATTTTCCTGCGTTTCATTGAGGTACGCTACCATGGGCGGGTAATAGGAGTCCCAGGGTATCTCATTGTTCTACAGTATATGGATTTACATTGAAATTATGTGAACGTTTGACACGTTTGAAGCGGGGAGACACCATAGGTCAAAGGTTAACTTACTTTCCCTCTCTCTACAGACAGGATCAGGTACTAGGTGTAAATCAGAGTGAGAGGCAGATGCAATATGCAATCCATTCCATAGAAACTGCATGGGGAACATGATAAAGCAAAGCATTTTGAAATAGTTTCTGTATATTGTATTTAATTAGGGAGGGTTCCCACATCGTAAGAGAGGAGTGAAGTTTTGATTAACAGTGATTAAATAATAAATGTGACACACCTTCATAATACAACACATTTCATTCATACTCTGCTATAGGTACCACTGTAATATCTTACAGCTTTTTACACTGTATAGTCAGCTGAGAACCAACTATTATGACATTGTTGGCATGGAGCCTAAAACCCTGTCAGATGGCCTCGAGGACAATCGGTTAAGTCCTTCCCGCTTGTACGGATGATTTCCCCGTTTTACAGTCTCTGATAGTCTGAAACTATCCAAGTGCGATATCCAATTAAATAATTGTGATACAGTGTTGTGTTGCCAACAGTCTTGTCGATGGATCAGTGGATTCCAATCCACTCATTCTGACAAGTTGCTAGCAGGATGCTAAGCAGGATGCATCTGACAAGATGCTAGCAAACAACCCTGGAAGCTTTGATGGTTTTATTTTATTATCTCTAAAGGCCAATGACTCACTGTTTTTAGTCCTGTTAAAAGGTTTCTATTATAACCTCATGCCTATGAATCAAATGTGGCGCATATCACATGTCCACTCACTGTATATTTTTTCCCAATGTGTGAAACATAATGGAGGGATATGCCCAGGCAGTGGTGTGATAAATGCAATATTTCTAATGGCTGCACACGCCTGCAATGAGACATCAATTAAATCTGCTTATGCGCATGGATTAGGTAAATTCTAACTGTAGGGAAACTCTGCATCTGGAAGCAGAGGGAGAGTGTGCGCACATGATTAGTGGGTCTGTGCTGGGGTTATTCGTTATCAGAGTTGTCAACGAACATGTGTGTTTTGGGTGTGAAATTACATCCACTCCAAATCGTTCACATTCATGTTGTACTGTATGTGGCCAGTATAGCAGCTCTTCTTCTAGGAATCTTTTGCAGGAGGGAACACTCGTATTTCCTTTTCTTCGATTGAAGCGTCCTTCTGCATGCTTCGTGTC
Source organism: Oncorhynchus clarkii lewisi (assembly GCF_045791955.1). Taxonomy (NCBI): domain Eukaryota; kingdom Metazoa; phylum Chordata; class Actinopteri; order Salmoniformes; family Salmonidae; genus Oncorhynchus; species Oncorhynchus clarkii. The sequence goes on along the minus strand of NC_092177.1, from coordinate 33,263,744 downwards.
CTTCGAAAGTTACAATGCGTCAGTTTAGATTTACCTACGTGATTCGAGAAGACAACCAGATTTTTTTTCTGACATGAACACCTGATAAGACTCTCAAAAAACATCATCCCATATCTGATGTCTAGGACAGTCGAGCCCAGATAAGCATTATAACAAACGACACCATAGGCCTCATGCAAGTTCTGAATAAATCTGGAATGCTCTGCCCTCTCTAGTGCCTTTTCAGCAAGGCCGACTTCCTTTCACCCTCTACCTCTCCAAATGCATTTTTACTTTTGTGTGGTTGTATTCAGCTTGATGTAGACTTGTTACACCAGAAATGTGTACAAAATTGAAGTTAGAGAGAGACCTATGTCAAGGGGCATTGGGCAAAATCCTATAGTGCTGCACACAGTGCAATGGCAAACTGCAGTAATCCAAAAACTAATTTTGGAATTGTCATGTCCTGTCAATTTAAAATGCTATTTTTACTTTGGGCACTGCGTTTGTGTGATTTAGAAGTAGAAAATATTACCCAAGTTGTCAAAAGGCTCACATCATAAGATAGTTCCAGTGTTCTGGACTCTGTACCTGCCTGCCTGACCATTCTGCCTGCCTTGACCACGAGCCTTTCTGCTACTCTGTACCTTCTGAACTCTGATCTGGTTTTGACCTTTTGCCCATCCACGACTTCTCTTGGCTACTCCTTTTGAGTTATTAAACAACCACCTGTCTCTACATCTGGGTCTCGCCTTGTGTCATGATAGCACAACTCCACAGACATGGCCCTCAAGAAGTTTCAACACTGCCAACTGCTTCTCTCTAGCTTGTCCTTGAGTTGGGGAGGTAAAAAGAAGGAAGGTTACGGGCTGAGAGAGGGACGAGGTGATGGCTGGAGCACATTGTTCTTGCTGCCAGCAGCCAGACCCAAAGGACAGGGGCAACAAACAAACCTTGACAGAATGGCAGCCATGCAATTAAGGGGCTCGTTTTGGTGCGATAATCTCTCAGCCTGCTTCAAGGTGTCAGCACCGAAGAAAGCTGTCCCCTGTGTTTGTGATGAGTTGGCTTAATTACAGCTTGGGGAAAGTATGTTTACGAAGGAACAGTTTTAGGAGTTGTATTGGTTGCCCCATTATAACAAAGCAATGTGGCCATTATGTAGTGTTTCATCAACGATAGCTGAAGAATATATTGACTTAGAAATCCAAATCCTTCAATACACATAATGCATGAAATGTATAAAAACTATTTAGATGCTCCAAACAATTATGCAAATGTTAAGTAATATCAAGTTAGCTTGCTTCAAATGTTACAACTCCATCCATTTTCTTTCTGCTAACTCAAGAAATCCAAGTGCATACACTGTTTATGCAGCTCCTCAATTGTGGGTCCTGTGCCAGATCGCTTCTGGGTGTCACTTGAATTCAGATTCAGCTCAGAGTGGTTTATGTTATGTCTAGAGTGGATGCTGGGCCCCTCAATAATGCAGAGCTTTATCGGAACCAGAACTAAGCTTCTGACAGCTGCAGTTGGAGGCTTTTTAATACAGCTCCTCCTCGTGAGAGAGAGAGGGAGAAGGAAAGATATAGACAGCGAGAGGTGGGGGTTCCTGGCTTAATTGCACAGAGTTTGTGGCTCAGAGCTCTCCAAGAAGTGAAAGTAATTTCACTCATTTTTGCCAAAACAAGCAGTGGGGAAATTTCTCAGCATCTTTAACTTGACAATGCTATTCCACGCGATGTTTTGGGGTCAAGAAAATAAACCGATTCTTCAAGATAAATTATTCAGTGTATAGGTTTACAATCCCAGTCAACCAATTCTCCACATATCATACATTTCAGCAGTTCCTCAAATTCACCATAATCATAATATACATATCTAAATATTTCAGTATTTTTTTTATTTAAAAATGGTGATAAACAACTCGCTCCCCACCAAAAAAATACTCCAACTACCTGCGGTATGGATTGAGCGGGCGGTATGTTTGACACCCTTGTTCCAAAGGATCCACAATCAAATTGAAATAGGCTTAAAGCACACACCTAATTCATTCAATCATTAAAAAGGTCATCTGATTTGAATTAGTGTTGCTCATATGCCAGCCTTTAACCATCTCTACAGGACCCTTGTTGGCAAGAAAAACACCTGTGGTTCCCTGTCATAAAAGATTGTTTCACACTAATTGGCTCAAGTGATCTGGTATTGTTAGTTGATATTATTGGATAGGTGCAATGAGCACAACCTATGAGATGGGGTAACACTTAGCAGGTATGATGGAAGACAATGAGCCAATCACATGCAGTATATTAGGCTATGATGGGACATTTCGTAAGATGCCTTTATATAAATAGTAATTTCCAGTCCTTCAAATTTTCTTTTGGATCTGAAGAACAAAATGACTATAATATGAGCAAAATTACACAATGTATTACCATTTCATACACCCAAGACACTATCTGCATACATATTCATTAATTATGTACATTTAGGAAGTATATATTAATATTTATTAGGATTTTTGGAGGGCTTCAAATTAGACATAATTCATCAGAAAATGAATGCGAGTGTTACGATCTACTAGGTGTGGTGGGTGGAATCAGGCGCAGAGAGCAGGTTAGGTCGTTTTCCTCAGATTTATTCCCCAGCGCAACAAAAACAGTCACGCCAACACACAGGGCGTAAATACGTTGCTAGTCCAAAACAACTACAGGACTAAACAGTCCGGAGAATAAATACAATAATAAATCACACCAACAAAACACAGAGTAACAAAAACAAGCCCGCACAAATACCCAGCGGGCCTAGTGCCCTTAAATACCCTACAAACAAATCCTAATACAAAACAGGTGTACCCAATTAACCAATAACCCAAAACAAACGGAAAGGGAATCGATGGCAGCTAATAGGCCGGCGACGACGACCGTCGAGCACCGCCCGAACAGGAAGAGGCACCATCCTCGGCGAGGTTCGTGACAGTACCCCCCCCCTGACGCGCGGCTCCCGCAGCGCGCCGACCCCGGCCTCGAGGACGACCCGGAGGACGAGGCGCAGGGCGATCCGGGTGGAGGCGATGGAAATCCCTCAAGAGGGAAGGATCTAAAATGTCCCTCCCCGGTACCCAGCACCTCTCCTCCGGACCGTACCCCTCCCAGTCCACGAGGTACTGCAGGCCCCTCACCCGGCGTCTCGAGTCCAGAATAGCTCGTACTGTGTACGCCGGGGACCCCTCGATGTCCAGAGGGGGTGGAGGGACCTCCGGTACCTCACCGTCTTGTAGGGGACCAGCTACCACCGGCCTGAGGAGAGACACATGAAACGAGGGGTTAATACGATAATAAGAGGGAAGTTGCAATCTATAACACACCTCGTTTATCCTCCTCAGGACTTTAAATGGCCCCACACACTGCGGCCCCAGCTTCCGGCAGGGCAGGCGGAGGGACAGGTTTCGGGTCGAGAGCCAGACCCTGTCCCCTGGTGCGAACACCGGGGCCTCACTGCGGTGGCGGTCAGCGTCTCTCTTCTGCCGTTCACTGGCCTGCCTGAGAGAATCCTGGACTGCCCGCCAGGTCTCTCTAGAGCGCTGTACCCACTCCTCCACCGCAGGAGCCTCGGTCTGACTCTGATGCCACGGAGCCAGGACCGGCTGGTAACCCAGTACACATTCGAATGGCGACATATTCGTGGACGAATGCCGAAGAGAATTCTGGGCTAACTCTGCCCATGGGACGTACCTTGCCCATTCTCCTGGCCGGTCCTGGCAATACGACCTCAGAAACCTGCCCACTTCCTGGTTTACTCTCTCCACCTGCCCATTACTTTCGGGGTGATAACCAGAGGTAAGGCTGACCGAGATCCCCAGACGCTCCATAAACGCCTTCCAAACCCGAGATGTGAACTGGGGACCCCGATCGGAGACGATATCCTCTGGGACCCCATAGTGCCGGAAGACGTGGGTAAAAAGAGCCTCTGCAGTCTGTAGGGCCGTAGGGAGACCAGGCAATGGAAGGAGACGGCAGGACTTAGAGAACCGATCCACAACGACCAGAACGGTAGTGTTCCCCTGAGAAGGGGGAAGATCAGTAAGGAAATCTACCGAGAGATGGGACCATGGCCGTTGTGGAATCGGGAGGGGCTGTAACTTCCCTCTAGGAAGGTGCCTAGGAGCCTTACTCTGGGCGCATACCGAACAGGAAGAGACATAGAGCCTCACATCCCTAGCTAAGGTGGGCCACCAGTATTTCCCTCTAAGACCCCGCACTGTCCTATCGATCCCCGGATGACCCGCAGACGGTAGTGTGTGAGCCCACCGAATCAACTTATCACGAACACCAAGCGGTACGTAACTTCTGCCAGTCGGACACTGTGCAGGCGCAGGTTCAACCCTCAACGCCCGCTCGATGTCCGCGTCCACCTCCCATACCACTGGGGCCACCAGCCGAGAAGCAGGAAGGATGGGAGTGGGTTCGATAGACCGGTCCTCGGTGTCATAGAGACGGGACAGCGCGTCGGCCTTAGTGTTGAGGGAACCTGGTCTGTAAGAGATCGTAAATCTAAAACGTGTAAAGAACATGGCCCACCTAGCCTGGCGCGGATTCAGTCTCCTCGCTGCACGAATATACTCCAGATTACGGTGATCAGTCCAGATGAGAAAAGGGTGTTTAGCCCCCTCTAGCCAGTGTCTCCACACCTTCAGGGCCTTTACCATAGCTAGTAACTCCCGGTCCCCCACATCATAGTTCCGCTCTGCCGGACCCAGCTTCTTAGAAAAGAAAGCGCAGGGACGGAGCTTCGGTGGCGTACCCGAGCGCTGAGACAGCACGGCTCCAACCCCAGCCTCGGACGCATCCACCTCCACTATGAATGCTAACGAAGGGTCCGGATGCGCCAACACGGGAGCCCCAGTGAACAGTGCCTTCAACTGGTTGAAGGCTCCATCAGCCTCTGCTGACCACCGCAAACGCACCGGCCCTCCCTTCAGCAGTGAGGTAATGGGCGCCGCTACTTGGCCAAAACCCCGGATAAACCTCCGGTAGTAATTGGCAAACCCTAAAAACCGCTGCACCTCCTTTACCGTGGTCGGAGTCGGCCAATTACGCACAGCGTTAACGCGGTCACACTCCATCATCATCCCCGAGCTGGAAATGCGATAACCCAAGAAGGAAACGGCTGGTTTGGAAAACACACATTTCTCAGCCTTGACGTATAGGTCATGCTCCAGCAGTCGCCCAAGAACCTTGCGCACCAGGGAAACATGCGCGGCGCGTGTGGCAGAATAAATCAAGATGTCATCAATATAGACTACCACACCCTGCCCGTGCAAGTCCCTGAGAATCTCATCTACAAAGGATTGAAAGACGGCTGGAGCATTTTTCAACCCATACGGCATGACGAGGTACTCATAGTGGCCTGATGTGGTACTAAACGCTGTTTTCCACTCGTCTCCTCCCCGAATACGCACCAGATTATACGCGCTCCTGAGGTCCAGTTTTGTGAAGAAACGCGCTCCGTGGAATGATTCCACCGCCGTAGCGATGAGAGGTAGCGGATAACTAAAACCCACTGTGATCGAATTGAGACCTCGATAATCAATGCACGGACGCAGACCTCCCTCCTTTTTCCTCACAAAAAAGAAACTCGAGGAGACGGGTGACATGGAGGGCCGAATGTACCCCTGTCTCAGAGCTTCCGTGACATATGTTTCCATAGCCAGCGTCTCCTCCTGTGACAGTGGGTACACATGACTCCGGGGAAGTGCAGCGTTCTCCAGGAGGTTTATCACGCAATCCCACCGTCGATGGGGTGGTAATTTGGTCGCTTTCCTCTTACTAAAAGCGATAGCCAAATCGGCATATTCGGGGGGAATGCGCACGGTGGAAACCTGGTCTGGACTCTCCACCGTCGTGGCACCGATGGAAACTCCTAAACACCTCTCTGAACACTCGTCTGACCACCCCTTAAGAGCCCCCTGTTTCCAGGAAATAAGGGGATTGTGAATAGCCAGCCAGGGAACCCCCAACACCACCGGAAACCCAGGTGAATCAATAAGGTAGAAACTGATCCTCTCCCTATGATTCCCCTGCGTTACCATGTCCAGCGGAATCGTGGCCTCCCTGACCAGCCCTGACCCTAGCGGTCGGCTATCTAAGGAGTGCACGGGGACAGGTGGGTCTATCTGCACTAACGGAATACCCAATTTACGGGCGAGTCCACGATCCATAAAACTCACAGCTGCGCCTGAATCGACTAGCGCCTTATGCTGAAGAGAGGGGAAAAATGCAGGGAAAAAAACTAACAAAAACATGTGACCAACAGGGAGCTCTGGGTGAGTTTGGTGCTTACTCACCTGGGGTGGCCGAGGAGCGCTCTGCCGACCATCTCGACTCCCAGAGGGACTCCTCCAACACCGGTCCGAAGTGTGTCCTCTCCGTCCACAATAGGAGCAGGAGGAGCCCCCTCTGATCCCCCTAGATGCAGCTCCTACCAACTCCATCGGAGTGGGAGTGGGAGAGCTGGACGGTGGAATTAACAGGACCCCTTCTGAACGCCCGCGGGCAGCTAGCAGGTTGTCCAATCGAATAGACATGTCTATTAGTTCATCCAGGGAGAGAGTTGTGTCCCTGCAAGCCAGCTCCCGGCGGACGTCCTCCCGGAGACTACACCGGTAATGGTCCATCAGGGCCCTGTCATTCCACCCAGCACCAGCAGCTAGGGTCCTAAACTCCAACGCGAAGTCCTGCGCGCTCCTCGTCTCCTGTCTGAGGTGGAACAGTCGCTCACCCGCCGCTTTACCCTCTGGTGGATGATCGAACACTGCTCGGAAACGGCGGGTGAACTCCAGGTAGTTGTCCCGAGCTGAGTCTGGACTGTTCCATACTGCGTTAGCCCAGTCCAGGGCCCTGCCCGTTAAACAGGAGACGAGGAGGCTCACACTCTCCTCACCCGAGGGAGCCGGACGCACGGTAGCCAGGTAGAGCTCCAGCTGGAGCAAAAATCCCTGGCACCCAGCAGCCGCTCCCTCGTACTCCCTCGGGGGGGAGAGACGTAGTGCGCCGGACCCAGAGGACGATGTAGGTGGAGTAGGTGGTGTCGGGAATGGGGGAGCTGGGGTAGATGTCGGGAGACCACTCCTCTCCCATCGTTCCATCCTCTCCATCATCTGGTCCATCGCGGTACCAATCCGATGGAGGACAGCTGTATGGTGATGAACGCGCTCCTCCATAGTGGGGAGAGGAGTGGTCGCTGCTCCTGCTGACTCCATTTCAATTGGTGCGGGCTTCTGTTACGATCTACTAGGTGTGGTGGGTGGAATCAGGCGCAGAGAGCAGGTTAGGTCGTTTTCCTCAGATTTATTCCCCAGCGCAACAAAAACAGTCACGCCAACACACAGGGCGTAAATACGTTGCTAGTCCAAAACAACTACAGGACTAAACAGTCCGGAGAATAAATACAATAATAAATCACACCAACAAAACACAGAGTAACAAAAACAAGCCCGCACAAATACCCAGCGGGCCTAGTGCCCTTAAATACCCTACAAACAAATCCTAATACAAAACAGGTGTACCCAATTAACCAATAACCCAAAACAAACGGAAAGGGAATCGATGGCAGCTAATAGGCCGGCGACGACGACCGTCGAGCACCGCCCGAACAGGAAGAGGCACCATCCTCGGCGAGGTTCGTGACAGCGAGTAATAAAGGATGATCCTACAACTGATCTTAAAAATAGATTTTATATGTGAATTCTAAGCACCGTCTTCATGTCCTTTTAAATGTGAGATCCTGCCTACAAGGGAATTTCTTCCCCAGAACATCTCCATCACACTTCACTTTCATCTATCTCCAAGAGAAAGGGAATATGTTCTTTGTTGAGAAGGATCATTTATTTTCAAGGTCTCCCAGTGCTTTGAAATTCTCCTCAAATGTTGAGTTTGAAAAAACCGCCTGATTGGAGCCATCATTTTAAGGATAATTAAAGATCAGGATTGGACAATAAATAAGCATCAAATAAACCAGTGGTCACCAACCGGTCGATCGTTTAGGCATTCCTAGACGATCTACAAAAATGTCTGTAGAAATCCAACGACAAAGCCTTGCACTCCTATTTATTCAGTGTTCTTGATTCAGCTGCCCTGTGCGCCAGGTAGCCAAAGTGCTCCCATTTGGAACCATTTGATTTGTCTTAAGGCAGTGGTTTTCGATCCTCTCCTATGGGACCCACAGACATTTCACAATTTTGTTGTAGCTCTGAACTTGCTCACCTATTCAAGAGGTTTGAGAATCATTGTCTTCAGGTACAAACTCCACCTACCTGGAGAACTAAATCAGCTAAAACAGTTTGCCAATCGAATTGCTCAAATCACCACTCCTGCAGCTTCCATGACCCCACCCACAGCCAAGTTGATACTAGCCTATGTGATATGTCATAACTTTTGAAACCATGACCAGAGAGAGACAAAGACAGCAGAGATGCTGTTTTAATTCGAGTTTATGTTAAAATTTCTTAGAGCTAGACCCCTTTTTTCTCCGCTTCCTGTCTGAATGACGTGCCCAAAGTAAACTGCCTGTAGCTCAGGCCCTGAAACCAGGATATGCATATAATTGGTGCCATTGGAAAGAAAACACTTTGAATGTTAAAATAATGTAGGATAATATAATACAATAGAAATGGTAGGAGAAAATCCAATAGAAAAACCAATTCATATGGCTTCCCCAGGGTGTCAGCAGTCTATGGCCAAGGTTTCAGGCTTGTAACTTCAAAAACGAATAAGAAATATCAGTTTTAGTAAAGGGACACAGTCTTGGAAATTCATGTTTGCGCGGAGCATGAAGACATTACGCACCTGCTAAAATCAGTTTCCTATTGAACATACTTCTTTCTGAAATAAATATTATAGCTTGATTAAATTTTAGGGTATCTGAGGAGTAAATAGACATGTATTTTGACTTGTTGAAAAAAAGTTTAAGGGTAGATTTTCAGATGAATTTCTCTGAAAGTTGAACGAGTGGTTTACTCAAATCGATGGTGCCAACTAAACAGACTTTTGGGGATATAAAGAAGGATTTTATCTCACAAAACGACACTACATGTTATAGCCGGGACCCTTTGTATGACAAATTAGAGGAATATTTTCAAAAAGTGAATATTTAATCGTTAAATGTGAATGTATGAATCCTGTGCCTGTGGAAAAATATTTTGAAGTGGGGTGTGGGGTCAAACAATCACATGGCATGGTTTCGCTGTAATAGCTACTGTACATCAGACAGTGCCGTTAGATTAACAAGAATTTAAGCTTTCAGCCGATATAAGACATTTAAATGTTTAAAATCCATAATGATTATTTATTTGAATTGCATGCCCTCCAGTTTCACCGGAAGTTGTCCCGCTAGCCGGCCACCAGGCCCTAAGAAGATTGAAAGTTTTTATTCAGTACTGTCCAGACTGTTTTTATTCAACACTTTTACAAACCCTAAAAGACGCTTCTCTCTACCTCCACTCGCACTACAACCAGCACTACAGCTGCAATCAATTACGATAATAATCGATAATAATAACAACAATGCAAGACTAACGGTTCATTGTGTATATTTTAATAGGAACATTTCACTTTCTCTGGTCATAGAAACAACAACATGAATATGTGCATGAGGCAGAAATAATGCAGTGCGACGTGTCCCCTCTTTCTGGTCAGTCTCAGTGGAGGAAAGGAGAGAGCAGGGACCGTGAGAGACGGACCCTCTACTGCTCTCCCCATAAGACCATAAGATGCATGCAGTCCAGTAAAATAAAAAAGCTACTTATTTTTTATTTATCCTCCGCTGTGCCTCAAGTAATACAACTCATCTATTTTGTCATCATAGCTCGAGTTTTGAAATATAATATGGTCTGAGAAGAACAACATTGGCAGGCCAGGCAGATCGCAAATATGCTGTGATAATGTATTAGGCCTAGTGCACAAACCTCATTCCTACAGAACAGTTTTTATTAAATTAATTTTGCAAACGCATTCATTTTTTAAGTCATGTTAAATAATCTGAGCGTTAGATCTCGCCTTGCATTTTGACTCCGAAAATGGTCTTTATTCAAAAAAGGTTGGTGACCACCGAACTGTTTGTGTTAAATTGGGTAAACAGTGCAGTTATTGCAGAGTACTTGAAATAGCTTGTAAAAAAGTATCCTCGTATGGCGCCCAATTAACATAGGACTCTCACGTTAACAAGCCATCTTCTACGAAATATGACCATCTTCCAGTCACAGAATGTTGATAGGATTGTTGTACATTTGCTAGGTATCTAGAGCATGACTAGAAATTGTTATCAGCTTATCACAAAAGCCATCAAATTATAATCATTTTAACCTTGTTAACATGCTACTAATTCTTGAAGACTTCATGCGGTAGAAGCCAATTATTTAGATGGGTGCCACAACATAAATGTACTACATATAACAATTCAATAACAAACCATCTCTTGTTTTCAAATTGACTGGGGTCATCAAATCCCTTGTTGTCAAATTTACTGGTCTGTTATTTAATTGACGACAAGAGATTAGCTGGCCCCAGTCAATTTGCCAAAGAGATAAGCTGGCCCCAGTCAATTTGCCAAAGAGATTAGCTGGCCCCAGTCAATTTGCCAAAGAGATTAGCTGGCCCCAGTCAATTTGCCAAAGAGATAAGCTGGCCCCAGTCAATTTGCCAAAGAGATAAGCTGGCCCCAGTCAATTTGCCAAAGAGATTAGCTGGCCCCAGTCAATTTGCCAAAGAGATTAGCTGGCCCCAGTCAATTTGCCAAAGAGATTAGCTGGCCCCAGTCAATTTGCCAAAGAGATTAGCTGGCCCCAGTCAATTTGCCAAAGAGATCAGCTGGCCCCAGTCAATTTGACAAAGAGATTAGCTGGCCCCAGTCAATTTGACAAATAGATTAGCTGGCCCCAGTCAATTTGACAAAGAGATTAGCTGGCCCCAGTCAATTTGACAATAAGAGCCGGTCCGTCTTTAGTTGACCAATAAGATGGCAACACCATTAGAATGCAATTTTGTGTGGGCCATAAAAAATTTTGGGGAAAGAAATATTGTGAAACACTATCATTCCACTATTACTGTAGATACTGTATATTAAGGACATTCAGGACTGAAAATGTCAATGCAAACATATTACATATAGCTTCTTTAATCTACAATATTGTTGCATGAATGGAATTATTTCTGTTGTGATGTAGATAATATTGTTCCAACCATATTCATTCTGTTATCTTTCTTTGTATCCTTCCTCCTCTTCAGCATATGGCAGAGTACATTTTTACTCAAGAATAGTTTCTCATCTGGTTGAGTGGGTGTTGCTCCTCTAAGCCCTGCATGTGGTGGCAGGTAGCCTACAGGTTAAGAGTGTTGGGCCAGTAAATGTAAAGGTCACTGGTTCGAGTCCGCGAGCTGACTATTTGACAATCTACCGATGTGCCCTTGAGCAAGGCAATTAATCGTAATTTCTCTGGATAAGAGTGTCTGCTAAATGATGTAAATGTAAAAATCCACATGGTGGTGTTAGCTGCTGAGGACCCCTGTGGATTTAGAAAGGTCTGTAGCTTCAGGACCCTCACGCATCCCTCAGGCCCCCTCTATTATGATGATAAGAGGAAACCTGCATGTGATACAACATTCTTCAGAAAACAGAAGCTACTGTAAGCACCAAGCAACATAGATTCACAAATAAAACTTTTCATAGACTGAGTTCATAGGTTCATATATGCAATAGGGCATTAACCAGTGCTTAATTTGTGATGAAATTAGATGGAATGCATTCTGGCACCATTCGATTTGGGACTGCTCGCTGGGACCTATTTGCATGGATCCGGCACAATTATATGATATTAATTAGAGGCCCCTTTTGAAATATAGGTTGTTTTTGAGTTGAAAAATACAATAGGTGCCTCCAGTGTCTACATAGGAGATTTAGCTGAAAGTGACAAACAAAAATTGATCCAAAACCCTAAGCTGGGAATGTTTAAATTATGCAAAGATATACAGTTGAAGTCGGAAGTTTGCATACACTTATGTTGGAGTCATTAAAACTCATTTTTCAACCACTCCACAAAGTTCTTGTTAACAAACTATAGTTTGGCAAGTCGGTTAGGACATCTACTTTGTGCATGACACAAGTAATTTTTCCAATGATTGTTTACAGACAGATTATTTCACTTATAATTCACTGTATCACAATTCCAGTGGGTCAGAAGTTTACACACACACACACAAGTCGACTGTGCCTTTAAACAGCTTGGAAAGTTCCAGAAAATGTCGTGGCTTTAGAGGCTTCTGATAGGCTAATTGTCATAAATTGAGTCAATTGGAGGTGTACCTGTGGATGTATTTCAAGGCCTACCTTCAAACTCAGTGCCTCTTTGCTTGACATCATGGGAAAATCAAAAGAAATCAGCCAAGACCTCAGAAAAAAATGTGTAGACCTCCACAAGTCTGTTTCATCCTTGGGAGCAATTTCCAAATGCCTGAAGGTACCATGTTCATCTGTACAAACAATAGTACGCAAGTATAAACGCCATGGGACCACGTAGCCATCATACCGCTCAGGAAGGAGACGCATTCTGTCTCCTAGAGATTAACATACTTTGGTGCAAAAAGTGCAACTCAGTCCCGGAACAACAGCAAAGGACCTTGTGAAGATGCTGGAGGAAACCGGTACAAAATTATCTATATCCACAGTAAAACAAGTCCTATATCGACATAACCTGAAAGGCCGCTCAGCAAGGAAGAAGCCACTGCGCCAAAACCACCATAAAAAAAGCTAGACTACGGTTTGCAACTGCACATGGGGACAAAGATTGTACTTTTCTGAGAAATGTCCTCTGGTCTGATGAAACCAAAATAGAACTGTTTGGCATATTGACCGTCGTTATGTTTGGAGGGAAAAGGGGGAGGCTTGCAAGCCAAAGAACACCATCCCAACCGTGAAGCATGGGGGTGGCAGCATCATGTTGTGGGGATGCTTTGCTGCAGGAGGGACTGGTGCACTTCACAAAATAGATTGCATTATGAGGTAGGAAAATTGTGGATACATTGAAGCAACATCTCAAGACATCAGTTGGGAAGATAAATCTTGGTAACAAATGGGTCTTCCAAATGGACAATGACCCCAAGTATACTTCCAAAGTTGTGGAAAAATGGCTTAAGGTCAACAAGTTAAGGAATTTGAGTGGCCATCACAAAGCCCTGACCTCAATCCCATAGAACATTTGTGGGCAGAACTGAAAAAGCGTGTGTGAGCAAGGAGGCCTACAAACCTGACTCAGTTACACCCGCTCTGTCAGGAGGAATGGGCCAAAATTCACCCAACTTATTGTGGGAAGCTTGTTGAAGGCTACCCAAAACGTTTGACCAAAGTTAAACAGTTTTAAAGGCAATGCTACCAAATACTAATTGAGTGTATGTAAACTTCTGACCCACTGGGAATTTGATGAAAGAAATAAAAGCTGAAATAAATAATTCTCTCTACTATTATTCTGATATTTCACATTCTTAAAATAAAGTGGTAAGACAGGGAATTTTTACTAGGATTAAATGTCAGGAATTGTGTAAAACTGAGTTGAAATGTATTTGGCTAAGGTGTATGTAAACTTCCGACTTCAACTGTATTTGAGTTTGACATCCAAACATGTTAGGGCGCTAACATTGATCATAGTATCTTTGAATAGATCAACACATTCCCTGTGAGAAACAAAATAGAATTTCAGGGTGTTTTCAGTCAACCCTGTAGTTTGACAACTTATCAATCAACCATTCGTGTAGCATATGTTAGTATTTACACAACAGTTTATTAAAAAAAACAGCTGCCATGAACAGCTGTTATGTATTTAGCTATTTATGTTGTAAAATACATTGCCTTTACTGTTTGCATACAATCTTGTCTACTGAATGCATCAAAGTTGAACTCTGTGAACACTTCCCACATCATTGAGAACAGTACATGAGCATGTAGGAAGCACTCATTATTGGCATTAAAACATCCCCCCCCCCCCCCTCTTCTCTTCTCCCCGTCCTAAATATTCTTCCTCAGGCTGGATGTCGTCTCGTGTTCTGATTCCATACCCTCTCCTGCCATGCTGATGCAAGTCCCATATCCCCCTGGGAAGCCAACATCTGTGCACCTGTCTGACTGGAACACCATCACGGACACGCTCTAAAAATCATTAAACGTGTTACTATGAGATTTTATCAGAAACTAATGGTTCTATTGTGAGAAACTAATGGGGGATGACGCAAAGGCCTAAACTGTAGCTGACAGACATTCTCTCCTGACATACAGCGATCCACTCCTTTTAATCCAAAGAGAGAAATGTTGGCAGGAAGTTGGTTGGGGTTTAACAAGCCCCCAAACTTACAACAAATAGGCCTATATGTCCCATTCATCAACCCCATTTTGTCCCATTCATCAACCCCACTAATGATCCTTTAGTGTGATACCTCATTCTTCCCTTTTTCTTTGGTCATGAGTGAGCGGGTGATATATTACACGTTGGCTTAGAAAGATGGCGTCTATGCAATGCTATTCAACACCCATTTCCCTTTGTCTCAGAACTCACAGCAGACAGGGCTTCTGCAGTGCTATGATTAGATTTCCTCTCTTGCTTCGGCTGCTCTACTGTGTGTGTGTGTGTGTGTGTTTGGTCCGACCAATGCTCAGGAAGACAGGGGCCTGCTCCCCCTATACTAAAGACTGATGTTGACTGGCTGATTTGAGTGTCTTCCAGTGCTAATCCGCTCGCTGCAGTCCCAACTGAACAGGCAGATATTGACCAGGGAGCATCTCTGTTAAATCTTGGCCATGCCACACTCTCACTCTCTCTCTTTCCATTTTCTCTCTGCTCAATGTTTTCCCCCTCATTAAATCAGAGAGTGTGAGGCTTATCTGAATGTGACTGCACGGCCAGGATTTGTCTGACTCCAACCTTGCTTTAATTCATTTTTAAGGACAACATAATACCACACTACAGAGGTGGGACCAAGTCATTATTTTTCAAGTCACAAGTCCCAAGTCAAGACCGTCAAGTATCAAGTCAAATTTCGAGTCCTAAACATGTCATAATGTGCTCTTCACCAAACCATTTCATATTTTTAACAAGATTAATAGTTAGGATATTACATTTACACAAATCATGAATGCTTTTAAGAATATCTATATATTTATTACTTTCCAAATAAATTGTATATTTCCATGGAAATAAATGGGTAGCCATGACAAAGATCCCACCCCCCAATAGTGATCGACTATCGAGGATGGCTATGGGGCGCAATCAGGTGATGTAGGCTTGTACACAATCGCCCAACTATAACACACACACACACACACTGTGTGGTTACAGTAGGCTAACGTAGGTTAATGGTTTTAGGAACAGCAGAAACATCCGGCAGGATTTAGGCTACCAACTGCCTAGCCAGTTGTAGCTCAATCTTGGGTGCAATGATCACGTTCCCGCACTGACAGACTGTGTGGAGGCTCATAGATTTAACGTTACGTTAGCCTACATGATACACTAGTAAAGTAATAAAATATATAGCTGTTGGCTATATTAGCCACGACTTACCGTTCTTTGTGCAGCTTCAAATGTCAAACAAAGTTGGAAATTGTTACGCCTCCATCTGTAATTTTCTTCCCACATGTTTTGCAAGTTGCAATCCGTTTTTTGTTGATACAGCGTCGTCTTTATATCCGAAAACAATCATTTTGGGTATCATCTTTCCAAGGGCTCCATCTGAATTCACCCGCCAACGTTCCTCTCCACTGCCACGCACAACTTTTTCTCAGCTGGGACAATTTGATTGGCTGCTGTCCGATTCATACTGTAATCTGTTAAATGAAGAGTTGATGCGCTGCACACTTTTTTTTAATAGCCTCATTTTTAATATTTGGGCTTGGGGAGGGTATCAAGTCAGGTTAAGTCATAAGGCTCAAGTCAAGTCACGAGTCATTGGTGTCAAAGTCGAGTTGCAAGTCATCATATTTGTGATTCGAGTCCGACTCGAGGCCAAGTCATGTGACTCGAGTCCACACCTCTGCCACACTATTTTCTTTTTTTATGGAAAAGACAAGGTAGTTCATTGAATATTCTTGTGGCGTTAATCATACAGTACATTGTTTCTTTGAGCCTGAGGATTTTTTTACTTAAAAAGGTGGGACGTTTTTGGAAATGTTTACAGATGCATCTTTCAAGGAATTACAAGGGGTTTCAGGCTATATAGGAGGTTCATAGTAGTGGAGAACTAGTTTCAGCAGTTCTGAGAGCACTGGTAACATCCATTACAGAAGGGCAATTGCATGGTAACAGCGCAGATGCAAAGTTTAGTAACAGAATGATTGTTTGTGCTGTTATACTGTTACCAAACTTTGCATGTGAACTGTTCTTCAAGTAAATGTGTTTTGGTAAGATTTTCAGTGGACATTGTCCAAAGTTGTCCTTCTGCATAGAGTTGTATGGTTTATTTAAGTTTGAAATCACTGGATTTTGTTAAGCATAAATTTTAAAGGAAAAAATCTGTCTCAGCATCATTCTGTTGGTGGAATTGCCCAGAACTAGGAAAGTTTGTACCCCCTCCCCAATTTGAATTATTAGTTGGGATTAATTCACTAAACTGAGCCATTGTGTTGGACACAAATCCATTTTCACTTTGTCTCAACTGTACACGGGGGTATTAAAGAGGTAAGAAGCTGAATGGATAATTGGTCTCTCAAAAGAAAATAATCCAGTATATAAAAACTGAGCAATTAAGGAACTATTATTCAAAGGATGTATAGGTTTGAAACTGTGCCACTCATTGCCGACCCTAAATTGGTCATTTCGACAGGGCAGTAACAAAAAAATGGTACATTGATTAGCTTCAATATTTGTAATATTGAACATAATATGGAAACACTATGGAATTCAATTTTAGGGCTTATGAAAACAGAATATCAAGAGATGGGTGACATTTAGCTGCAGACTTGAGCGACTATTTAAAATCAAAGTCTTTGAGTGTCTGATGGAATGAGATATGAATAATAATAAAAAACAGAAAAATTGAGTGATGAGAAAGTGAAAACGATGTTGAAAAATACAAAAGGTGAAAATATCCTCAACGCAGACCAAGATGAAAATATACAGCCTGGAAAAGAAGTGAAAGGTAAGGTATTATGTTTATATATGGACAACAGTAAATTATTCAAGCCCTTACTTCAGTGTTGGCATTGCCCATATGGTAGCTAAGACTGACCTAGCCTTTAAAGTAGTCATGGCTGCTATCAGGCTTCAGGACCTGCCAGCAGCCACTTTGCCCCCGGGAAATTCAAGCCCTGGTGTGGCCATAATGTCCCCTAAAAAAATCCATGCCTTGCAGCCAAAGTGGCCGTTCTGCCCTTGTGCTGAACATAAAGATTATAATTACATTCTCCCGGCTGCCAATCGCCATGCTCCGAAGCACCTCTCGCTCACATGGCTCTCTCAATTCTTATTAGCTGTCCGTCACATGATTGGGTCCTTTGAGCTGTTGTAACTTCTCAAGGGATATGTTCTGTGTTTTACTGTGATGTTATGCATTTTATAGACTCCTTGTAGGTCTGCATCCTAACACAAGGCCAATGTGTTCTGGAACTGTAACCTCGCACTATATGAGACATACAATCATTTACTCTTTGAGTTCTTCCCAGTGAAATCAGAGATCTCCCTTGCTGCTGCTTGTATTTTAAAGATGTTTTTGTTATATCATTAAATAGTCTCTACCTTAATCTTTGGATCAAATTTGTCTTTTCACAACAGTATTACAACCTGATACATCTGCCGTATTACAAAGACTACACAGACCTATAATTACTTGGCTTCGCAATATTACAAGAATGAAAGCCGATTTCAGTATAAAAAAACTAGAGAAAGTAAATTAGGACATGCGGAACAAAGACGAAGAATTCATGATCCTGGAAGAGACAATTCAATGACAGACATGGTGTACTAGTCAGTCTCTCTGCTTTGAGGATGCCAGGTTTGATCATTGTCTGGCCCAGGAAATGCGTGGAGCTGCTTGACATAGGGGAATGGGGATTGGATGGGGAGCCTGGGCCGTCGGTGCGGAGTGGATTAGGACTGGCAGAGGGATTCTATATCCTCCCAGTACCACCAACACGGTGACAGTCTGACAACATGGCTACAGAAACACTACACTGCAATGTCTGATCTGATGTGCTAACTCTCAACTCTCCAGACAATACAATAAATGGTGCCAAACTATCTCAACGATCTTAATTATATAATATACAGTTACCCAATAATAGCAAAGTAAATTCCTTTGGATACACTTTTAAATGCTTGCTTGTTTAATAAGCTTTTAAGTTAATATGTGACTGATCATAAATTTAATCTCCATCCAATGGCTCTCTTAACTAAGGAAATCTATGAAGTGCCCTGAAAGCACAGAGGCCCCGAGTACGGATGTCATTTCAGCAGAGCTTGACAGTGGCTTTGTGAAGACACAAGTCTTCCCACACCTCTCTGGCAGCGCAGATACATGTTAGGTAGACAGACGGGTTGCCTCCCACAATGTATCAATGATCCTGCTGACACGTCTGCATGGATACAATGTCAGTTTGGCATAGACTAGAGGAAAGGACGGAGTTGAGACATCCAGCTTTCTTACATCACTGCCTTGTTGCGTAAACATTCCCCAGACACAAAAATAGTAGCTAGCAAGATAGGTTAATGAGTGTATTTTGCATCAACTACCTTCACTAAAACCACTGCAAAGTCTTTACCTGCACACTTTGGTTTCGAATTGCAATGTTCTGGCATGTCTGCTTTGTGATTTGTTGGGAGAGTTGTCTGTCTGAAGAGGACCCAGCCCGTAACAATTGTATCCCCCCCCCCCCCCCCCCCCCCCCCCCCCCCCCCCACAGTTACCAAGACGACTCGTCATTATTCCCAGACCTAGTGCTGTCGCTCCTAGGTCTGGGTTTCCGAGACTACATGTTACCACACTACGATATTGGACTAAAGCAACTCTAATTTAAAGCAATTCCTGTGTCATTCTGATTTCAACTTATGTAGTTATATTTTTTTAACGGGAAAAGGCAAATCAAACGTAAAGAGTAGACTTTACTATAGTTGTATTTGTATGTAGTGATCCCAGCAGACAATTGAATCATGTTATTTCAGGCTAGTAACATAATGCTATAAGAAAATACATTATTTAAATGAAATAAAATATTGGAACGAGTTGTATAATAATGTGACTTGAGATCCTAAAAAGCCTTTTAGAACAGAGTTGCATTGTATGGATAGGACATGTTCGAACAGAGTTCCACATCTCTAACATCCATAACCTTGTTACTACAAGATGGCCTTCATGATGATGGTCATATCTTCAGCGGAGGTGTCGTAACAGATTCACAACTCGGCACTCATGTACTAGTAGCTCCTGTTGTGAAGGTATTCAAATGATTCTGTGATTAAAAAATGTAAAAAATTAAAGTCTATATCTCTTAGGAAACCACACAACCACAATCCAAAATTACTTGCTAAAATTGCCACGAAAATGGCACGATCATACATGACTGAATTGCAAGGCGACCTTCTCTTTTACAGTTTAGAGAACATTTACATTTACCAGCAAGCGTGATCTGCATTACTATTTTGAGAGGAACTTATTTATTTTCAGAATGAACCACCAGAGAGCAGTCATCCATGGAGACTCCTGAGGCCAACCTGTGATTACCATATCAACAGATGTATTCAACAGCCATTATTGTATTGTCAAACGGTATGAAATTACAGAGGCTAGGAGATGCTGGTGACTTGTTTTCTTCTTGGATGACTGCCTCGGGGAGATCAGATGGTTGAATGTACATTAAACTACTTTTGACACTAACAAGGCAGACTTGTTTACCGTCTGTGTTCCTGAGCCAACGAAAAGGAGACGGGTCTTTATGCTCAGTCACACACAGTAGCTGAGAGTATTTCAGGGGGTGTGTAATGACGTTGAATGAATCTGCAGGAGGAGCTCAAAACATGTTCCGTCAAGAGGATCTGGGGACCATATGGTTGGTTCTTCTTTTTGTCTGTAGTGTTTTTCACCACCGAACAGGTGCAGCTTACAGTGTTGTGTGGCTGAGCATCAACCTTTCAAAAACTATAATATGAATAATAGCCACTGAAAAGACGTGAATTTTAAGACGTATTGGACTGACTAATATGGCATGACATAGGTCCATCACAAAATATACTGAAGCCCTCAAACTGTTATTGATTTATTATCTGGGTATTGTTTTGGTTCATTTGAGTTTCATTAACTCCTGAAGACATTGTTTTAAGTGCAAGGCATGTCTTCATTGTGAGTACCACAAAATGAATAGGAGTCTACTACTAACAGTAATGGGAATAAAGATGGAGTCAAACATGATTACACTGGTGTCCGAAGTGGGATCCCACTGCAGTGCAGGACAAACCCTAACAGTTTAGGCATGGGCTAATTCTGTCTCCCATTGAGGGGATTGTACGCCAACACAGACTACAATCGTTAATCTGGGAATTCCCCCATGGCACTCTTAGGGATGAAGCAGCTAATTAAACCCATCAAAACACCATATTCATGAGGGTGGCTATTGATTAAAACGGTATGTGTTGCTCTCTCATAGACTGCAGTCTCAGTGGAGAAAACTGCTCCTAGTTTAGTAAAGCTTTCTTTGTGGCTTCAAGACCGAAAGAAAGACAACAGGGGAGAGATAATCTGAGAAAGATTGGATGGCCTTTAATATCACAGGGAACATGTCCTGAAATTCCCCCGTGTCACTAATTATTTTTGTCATCTTTCTACAGCCCTGTGAGATACAGGCTGACTCCTTGAGATGGAGTAGAGAGTTTGATAGTCGATAAAACAAGCAATTGGATAGTGTCTCACCTGATGAGAACTAGAATGGCTGTGAATTTGTGGCTTTATGGCTTTTTAAAATTTGTTTTTTGTGAAAATCTAAAGGTGTAGTTTTATATCAGAAATCAGTTGTCACTAGTAGCTGGACTATACACATTACTAAAAGATCCATAATGTACGGCTAGACATTCACCTTGTCTTTATAAATCCTTAATTCTTCACCCTTAATTCTTACGGCTGAAATCCCGCTAACGGGATCGATATGACAACAGCCAGTGAAAGTGCAGGGCGCCAAATTCAAACAACAGAAATCTCATAATTACAATTCTTCAAACATACAAGTATTTTACAACATTTTTAAAGGTAAACTTGTTGTTAATCCCACCAGTGTCCGATTTTCAAAAAGGCTTTACGACGAAAGCACACCAAACGATTATGTTAGGTCAGCACCTAGTCACAGAAATGCACAGCCATTTTTCCAGCCAAAGAGAGGAGTCACAAAAAGCAGAAATAGAGATCAAATTCATCGCTAACCTTTGATGATCTTCATCAGATGACACTCATAGGACTTCATGTTACACAATACATGTATGTTTTGTTCGATAAAGTTCATATTTATATCCAAAAATCTCAGTTTACATTGGCGCGTTATGTTCAGTAATGTTTTGCTTCCAAAACATCCGGTGATTTTGCAGAGAGCCACATCAATTTACAGAAATACTGATAATAAACATTGATAAAAGATACAAATGTTATGCATGGAATTATAGATCCACTTCTCCTTAATGCTACCGCTGTGTCAGATTTTAAAAAAGCTTTACGGAAAAGCACACCATGCAATAATCTGAGTACAGCGCTCAGACACAAAAACAAGCCATACAGATACCCGCCATGTTGTGGAGTCAACAGAAGTCAGAAATAGCATTATAAATATTCCCTTACCGTTTGATGATCTTCATCAGAATGCACTCCCAGGAATCCCAGTTCCACAATAAATGTTTATTTTGTTCGATAAAGTTCATAATTTATGTCCAAATACCTCCTTTTGTTTAGTTCACAAATCCAAACTCATGAGGCGCGAGCACTAGGTCCAGACAAAAAGTCAAAAAGTTATGTTACAGTTCGTAGAAACATATCAAACGATGTATAGAATCAATGTTTAGGATGTTTTTAACAGAAATCTTCAATAATGTTTCAACCGGACAATTCCTTTGTCTTTAGAAATGCAATGGAACGCAGCTAAATCTCACGGGCGCTCGTGAGACTGAGCTCATGGCACTCTGCCAGACCTCTGGTTGAAACAGCTCTCATTCTCTCCCGCTTCACAGTAGAAGCCTCAAACAGGGTTCTAAAGACTGTTGACATCTAGTGGAAGCCTTAGGAAGTGTAACCGGACAAAATGTACACTATCTTGGATAGGCAAAGAGTTGAAAAACTACAAACCTCAGATTTCCCACTTTCCGATTGGATTTTTTTAGTTCTGTTATACTCACAGATGTCATTCAAACAGTTTTAGAAACTTCAGTGTTTTCTATCCAACTCTACTAATAATATGCATATCTTAGCTTCTGGGCCTGAGTAGCAGGCAGTTTACTCTGGGCACCTTATTCACCCAAGATACTCAATACCGCCCCCCAGCCATAAGAAGTTAGAGAGCCCTCATTGTGTACTATGTGGAATTTGCTGTTCAGCATAAATGGCTAAACTGCTGTGAGAAAACAGATTGAAAACAGCCTGTTAGCATTGCAGCCACACTGTAAAAGGGCATATGTATGATCTAGGCTGACTCCCAGAATGTTATTATACCTGAATCGACTTCCTGTGTACTGTAGTAGGGTCAGAGAGTTGTGGGCCCATAAGAGTCAAATGTCTCCCTAACAAATGGGAAGCATTCCTCCCTTGTCTCTGGCTGTTCATGTGTGCAATGTTGGAAGAATGCAGTGAAGCAATGATGTTATTATATCGATGTGAAGAGAACATTCTGACAATTAATCTTGATGGTTGTACTGTTGTCTCAAATTAAACTGTGAAGGACCTCAACGTTCAAGGACAGCTTTTTTCCATCTATGTAACATTGAAAAAAATCAGAGACTTTCTGTTAAAAAATGATGCAGAAAAATGAATCCATGCTTTTGTCACGTCTAGGTTAGACTACTGCAATGCTCTAATTTCCAGCTACCCGGATAAAGCACTAAATAAACTAAAGTTAGTGCTAAACACAGCTGCTAGAATCTTGAGTACAACCAACAAATTGTTTTCATATTACTCCAGAGCTAGCCACTCTACACTGGCTTCCTGTTAAGGCAAGGGATGAATTCAAGGTTTTACTGCTAACCTACAAAGCATTACATGGGCTTGCTCCTACCCATCTTTCCAATTTGGTCCTGTCGTACATACAGTGCCTTGCGAAAGTATTCGGCCCCCTTGAACTTTGCGACCTTTTGCCACATTTCAGGCTTCAAACATAAAGATATAAAACTGTATTTTTTTGTGAAGAATCAACAACAAGTGGGACACAATCATGAAGTGGAACGACATTTATTGGATATTTCAAACTTTTTTAACAAATCAAAAACTGAAAAATTGGGCGTGTAAAATTATTCAGTCCCTTTACTTTCAGTGCAGCAAAATCTCTCCAGAAGTTCAGTGAGGATCTCTGAATGATCCAATGTTGACCTAAATGACTAATGATGATAAATACAATCCACCTGTGTGTAATCAAGTCTCCGTATAAATGCACCTGCACTGTGATAGTCTCAGAGGTCCGTTAAAAGCGCAGAGAGCATCATGAAGAACAAGAAACACACCAGGCAGGTCCGAGATACTGTTGTGAAGACGTTTAAAGCCGGATTTGGATACAAAAATATTTCCCAAGCTTTAAACATCCCAATGAGCACTGTGCAAGCGATAATATTGAAATGGAAGGAGTATCAGACCACTGCAAATCTACCAAGACCTGGCCGTCCCTCTAAACTTTCAGCTCATACAAGGAGAAGACTGATCAGAGATGCAGCCAAGAGGCCCATGATCACTCTGGATGAACTGCAGAGATCTACAGCTGAGGTGGGAGACTCTGTCCATAGGACAACAATCAGTCGTATATTGCACAAATCTGGCCTTTATGGAAGAGTGGCAAGAAGAAAGACATTTCTTAAAGATGTCCATAAAAGGTGTCGTTTAAAGTTTGCCACAAGCCACCTGGGAGACACACAAAACATGTGGAAGAAGGTGCTCTGGTCAGATGAAACCAAAATTGAACTTTTTGGCAACAATGCAAAACGTTATGTTTGACGTAAAAGCAACACAGCTCATCACCCTGAACACACCATCCCCACTGTCAAACATGGTGGTGGCAGCATCATGGTTTGGGCCTGCTTTTCTTCAGCAGGGACATGGAAGATGGTTAAAATTGATGGGAAGATGGATGGAGCCAAATACAGGACCATTCTGGAAGAAAACCTGATGGAGTCTGCAAAAGACCTGAGACTGGGACGGAGATTTGTCTTCCAACAAGACAATGATCCAAAACAAAAAGCAAAATCTACAATGGAATGGTTCAAAAATAAACATATCCAGGTGTTAGAATGGCCAAGTCAACGTCCAGACCTGAATCCAATCGAGAATCTGTGGAAAGAACTGAAAACTGCTGTTCACAAATGCTCTCCATCCAACCTCACTGAGCTCGAGCTATTTTGCAAGGAGGAATGGGAAAAAAATTCAGTCTCTCGATGTGCAAAACTGATAGAGACATACCCCAAGCGACTTACAGCTGTAATCGCAGCAAAAGGTGGCGCTACAAAGTATTAACTTAAGGGGGCTGAATAATTTTGCACGCCCAATTTTTCAGTTTTTGATTTGTTAAAAAAGTTTGAAATATCCAATAAATGTCGTTCCACTTCATGATTGTGTCCCACTTGTTGTTGATTCTTCACAAAAAAATACAGTTTTATATCTTTATGTTTGAAGCCTGAAATGTGGCAAAAGGTCGCAAAGTTCAAGGGGGGCGAATACTTTCGCAAGGCACTGTACCTACACATACGCTACGGTCACAAGATGCAGGCCTTGTTACTGTCCCTAGAATTTCTAAGCAAACAGCTGGAGGCAGGGCTTTCTCCTATAGAGCTCAATTTTTATGGAATGGTCTGCCTATCGATGTGAGAGACGCAGACTAGGTCTCGACCTTTAAGTCTTAATTGAAGACTCACCTCTTCAGTAAGTCCTATGAGTGAATAGTCTGGCCCAGGAGTGTGAAGGTGAACGGAAAGGCTCTGGAGCAACGAACCGCCCTTGCTGTCTCTTCCTGGCCAGTTCCCCTCTCTCCACTGGGATTATCTGCCTCAAACCCTATTACAGGGGCTGAGTCACTGGCTTACCGGTGCTCTTCCACACCGTCCATGAGAAGTCAATAAATCACAGGTAATTATATTGAACGCCTCTTGTTCTCCCCGGGAGGGCTCTTAATTGGGACTACATGCAAAGTTCAATGAATGTTCTGAAAGCAACCGAGCTTGGTTACAGCTCAGTTACAGGTGTCTTGATGAATGATTATAGCCATTATACACTGACATGCTCCTCCTGGATCATAGCTTAAGACTGCGTTGATGCCAGGAACAACCTTACTTGAGGATAGGTTTGGGAGAATTGTAAGGTTGTGGGTTGTCTATAGTACAGCCACTTGTATTTTACCTTTCCCTTTACTTGCTGATCAGTGATGTAGTGGTAAAAAAAAAATGTAAGTGTGTAAACTATGAACTCCAGGGGGGCGATCGAGATAAGACAAGCAACCACCGATATCAACCAAAACATATTACATTTTTAAAACTGAATTGTTTGAACGCATTTTCATGCAGGTCTATAGGGAAAACCTAATGTCTTTTTCTGAAGTAAAAAATAACACAAAATCCATTCCAACAGTTAATTTGGACTGGACACTAGAACAGTCTAAAAACAGGATGTTTATATTCAAATGTGATCTTTTTAATCATTTTCATAGTATCTCATGTGAGCTGCACTGCAATTCAGTTTTCTGTATTGTAAAGTGCACCAGTGTTAAAGGCCCTTAGTTGACTATAAAATGTTGTATTCTATACCCATTTGAAGAGAAACAAATTATGAATGTGTTTGAGATTAAAGATTCTCTCAGGGAACTCCGTTTACATTTCAGGGGACCCGACCCCATTTTTGGGAACCACTGTATTACTGTACTACTAACCTCTCCCTCTCCTTCGCCTCCTCTCTCCTTCGCCTCCTGCATTGCAGCCTGCCTCACCACTGTCTGTCTGACTACTCTGTGTAAAGCAAAGTTATTTTATTAGGAGAATTTATAGTACCCTATATTTTGTTAAAATATAGCTATAGCTTAATTTCAGTCAACTGCTCCTGCAAAGGTCAGGCTCAATTTAACGTTAGCTTCTCACTTCATGCTTCTAGGCAGCTGGTTATAGCTTGCTATCTGGCTAACAGTAGCCAAAGCCCTGCCTTGAGCTAGCCAGTCAGCCATCTGACTGAAATATCAGCGACTATTTACCAGTTGTACAGTGTACTCATTCTCCGAGAGTCTAGGTTTTTTGTTTGGGGGATGTCTGTTGACTCGGCAGGAGTCGAGGGACATTTAAAAAATGGACTTATGTCTGGCATCTCACAAGAATACTGATAGAATCTCTCCTCTCTCCTCGCCTCCTTCAAAAATTCCATTAGAGAAGAAAGTCATAGGGGAGGGACCTCTGGCTTTCTAATCCAATGGGTTTTCAGAAGAAGGCAAGGCGAGAGGATGCGAGGAGTATGCAATTGAGATAAGTGGGTAAACAATAATTAACAAACAAAAATGTGAGTAAGCGCTATTTCACAAATAAAAAGGTCTGTAAACTGTGTTTACTTGTGTTTACATCCCTGGTGATGATCAAGAATGCATCAGATGCACCGGTGGGGAAGGCTGACGGATGGACACACATCTTCCTCTTCACACTCCAGTCACCACAAGTGTGTCTGTGTGAGCAAGAGGAGCATTCACCCACTGATAGGGTGGAAAAAAACGGGCACTCTAGATGGACATTAGAACGATTGTTCATTCATCTGTTGCAGGGGTTTGCTTACTTCCTGGAAATGAAGACATATGGAAATACTGTGGCACAGCACACAGCTCATTCACATAGGAAAGGCGGCCTTCCTTGTAGCTGGAATATGTGCAAATGTAAATCAACAGCTGACTAGGAAGTGACAAATTTAAGTGGCATCTTTAAAGTCTATATGACTGTTCCAATTTTTGATGGTAGTAATTAACCTATCACACTTCCTATTTTTGCAAGCTCGGAGAGAGAATGACTTCTTCCTCCATTTTGATATTAACTTCATTCTTCAATAATAATATGCTATGCTAATAATAAGTACTTCATCAAGGTAATTGTGGTCATAACTCATGTCGAATCTTGAAATTGAACTTTGATATCCGGGGAACAATGGCCTTCAATTCTCATTACTGGGGTTTTACCATTTCAAACTCTGTTTTTCTGTACTTTCAATAATTTCCGGCAGCCAGGCCTATTCCCATGGCGACAAACGCTACTCTCATTTTAAAAAGTATTATTACAGGAGCACAATGGGTAGGTGTGAGGCAGTGATATTTTGGTTTGGTTCCCTCTCAGCGAGCGCTGTTCCCCAGCGAGCGCTGTTGAGCCTGTTCTAATATTTGAAAAGGACCCTCACCAGTCCTACCTCTTTAGACCTTACTGCAAGGGGTGTGTGTGTGTGATGTGGGGCTGAAGCTACTGACATAGAAGCTCTCACTACTCCCAGGATTTTTGGTGGGAGGGTGGATAATTAGCCTGGCATAGCTAAGAGCACCATTGAGAGCATACTGTCCTCACAGCCTGGTACAGCAACTCCACCGCTAAGGAGTAAGCAGAGAGCAACAGAAGATAGATGTAGTTATTATCTCAACTCTGCATTCCAATGAGTAGACACTGGGAGTACATAACTACTCAGGAAGTGTGAGGCAAATACAAATGTATTGTTGAAGTCTGTTAACAATGGAAGAAAGGCTTATATGCAGTACATGTTACTTCCAGCACTCTATCTAGCGTTTCACAATTTCTTTGTCATTACAGCAATAATTAGGCTACCGCAAATTGTCTTTCTTTGTCTTTTGTTGCCTCATCAAAACTTGTTAAACTTACCTGCTGTTTCAGTATGAACCTGAGTCTGCATGTGCAAATGTAAATTCGTAATCACAGCAGTTACTGACTGCACGTCATGTTATGGCTCCACTCTGAGCTGTACGGTATGGAGTGTTAGTGTCGCTGATGACAATGAGCAAGGATGGCTCAACAATTACAATTTAGCCTGTCACTTCGCTGCATCTCCATTGGCAGATAGCAAGCTCACTGTTTACTTACTGTAGCAGGCAAGCTAGCAAGTAGCTAGCAAGTCAACTGTGGTGTAGATAGAATTTGATCGATTCCTATGAATTAGTTTACTGTAACGTATGTTATGACAAGGAGTATGCAACATTTCTGGTGGCTAATTTAGTTTATACAAATAAGCCACATGGTAACCTGTGATGCATTCTCCTTCATTCCCTTTTTTTCAATAACAGAACTCTACTATATAAGTTTCAAACCACAGTACAGCCAATGCATCCAACCCCCCCAAAATAATCCCTTTGATCAGCAATTGAACTGACAAGACAGTCATATCCTATAATGCTCATACAGACCTCTTGTGGATTCTCAACAGCAAACGCACCAAATAGCGGGGCTTCTTTACAAAGAGAGAACAAACATTGTACGTCACATTTACTTAAATCCGGGCAGCGGCCTCAGCCGAGGAGACAGCCCAGCACCTGAAAAGATAGCGATAGCACTATTCAGAACATCCGCTTGTGTCAGCACTTTGCTGGGAGTTTCATGTCAATACAATGTGAAACAGCTTTTCCACTTAAGAGCAGTTGAGCAGTTGCTCTGTGGTGAGCCTAGACTCCATTTATTGCATTACAGGAAGACGGATTCCCTTCTGTTGTGTATCTCTCCAAGCCAGGCTGTTCAGGGAGCCCCATACATCTGTCCCGGTGTGTGTGCAGACCCATTACCTCACAGGCACAATCTCATTTTTACTGTAAAGCATTTTTATAACCTTGGTGTGCCATCATTCATTGTATTCCAATGCCAGCTGGTTTGTAAGTGGGGTTTGTTTTCACTGTAAGCCATGTGAATGTTACAGCCTTTTGAATGGGTTAGACCTCTGCTTCAGTATTCACACTCATTTTCTCCTCTCTCAGCATGTGAGACTGAAGGATCAATAATGGCTTATCAATGAATCCCCTTTCCCTTCCAATGCCATGTGAAAAGGATGCAAGTGCCAATAGGAGAGCTAGGATCCATGGGAGAAGCTGCCTAGAGGAAAAATCTATCTATGGCCCAATCCCACCATCCCCTGCTTCAGACTCGAGAGCAGACTAATGCACACGTCAGCCGTTAGTGAACAGAGGTGAATAGCTTCTTGGGACAAATTAATGGCCCCTTGTGTATTGTGTATCAGCTGGGCACAGAGCATGTAAGAGGTGTTGAACGGTTGGAAATCCCGCTCCTCGGGCGGTGCTTGCGCATCACTCCAGTGCTCCATGTTCTTTCCTACTGCTCCGCTAAAAAACGCTCCACACTCACAGGAAAATAATTGCAGCTCCACAAATTTCTCTCCATTACAATTTAAAATTGAACCAACACCCATCTATTTTTGTGACTACCTGGACCTAACAATTGGTATTTAAGTATTGAAACCAAACCATGTGGATTTGAATGAAAAGTAGTTTAAAAACATGAAAAGGTGAATGTAAGAAGCAAACATAATTTCAAATTGGCTACATATCATATTAAACAGCATATAAACACTAAATAGTTTAGGAGCCAGACAGGGAGCCTAAGAAGGAACGAACATTAATTATTTAGGCTATTTTATTTAAGTAATTTCAAGGCTATAGCATACTAAGAAATACATTGTGAAGCATTTGCGAGTGCGACACGATAGGCTGGTAGGGACATAAAGCATTCAGCATTTAAATAACATTTGTTGTATTAAACCATTATAGTCTATAAGTTGCGCACATGGACTGTGACTTATTAAAAATTAAGTACAAATTAAATGAAAAATGACATTTGTGTTACTTTTTGAGCGCAACATTTTCTCTCGCTATCAAGCTAATTGTTCTGAATGAATGTTGTTTAAAAAAAAGTAGTGTAGCCTACAGGAGGCTTTTTAGCCCTGTTTTTCCCCACCAATGAACGCACAGAGAAATAGACAAAAATGATAATTGAATAGAGACATGATGATTTTATGAGTGTAATCAGATCGAATTAATTTTGTTATTGTCACAGAATGTAATATGTACTAATCAGATGTATTACAAATGTTGTAGGTCAACTAATTGTGCTAATATTATGTACTAATTACGTTCTGGCCCGTTGACTATTAGCTCAGAATTAAATTGTTGATGAACCCTGGACTATTGTATAGAAAGTAGAACGAAAATGAACTAAACGTTTACGAGATCTGATGTTTAGTTAATAAATATTTTTGCTACAATGACACACTTAGTTCTCTACCTGCCTCGTTCATTTCAATTAGCATATGCACGTAGTAAGTGCACCATCATGCTTTTGGAATAAGTGTCTTTTCATATTCCACAATGATTATTTAGTTGTGGACACTACATCACCGCACTCCCTCTCGTGCTCTAGGTCCTCATCTTTGTAAGTCACCTTGATTTAGCACCTGTGTGTTTTATGGTTTCTTTATAAAAAAACATTTTTTTTGCGAACTCCATGACAGTAGCTGAAGCAAGGGGCTATAGCAGCACACAAGTATGCAGGCTAGGGCGGGCATGCCCTGAGCTCGTGAAGTGAGCAGGTGAGAAATTGGAGCAGGTGAGAAGGCGACACTCCAACCTTTGGGAATTTCGCTAGTCAGTCCAGTCAAATTGAGCACGCTCTGCTCCTTGCTCCACTCTGCTCACATACTCTGGCTGGGAACACACTTGAACAACCTGGTGGCATGTCTGGTGGGGTAAGTGTGTGTGTCAGTTGACTATGCAAACAATTTGGAATCTTCTAATTATTTTCTTATAAAATCAAGAAGCGATGCAGTCAGTCTCTCCTCTACTTTTAACCAAGAGATACATACTGGCATGCATAGTATTAATATTAGCCCCCTGATTACATTGAAGAGCAAGACGTGCAGCTCTGTTCTGGGCCAGCTGCAGTTTTCTAGGTCCTTATTTGCAGCACCTGACAATATGACTGGACAATAATCAAGATAAGATAAAACTAGAGCCTGCAGGACTTTCTTCGTGGAGTGTGGTGTCAAAACAGCAGAGCATCTCTTTATTACAGACAGAACTTTCCCCATCTTTACAACCATTGAATCAATGTTTTGACCATGAGAGTTTACAATCTAAGGTAACACCAATCAATCAAATGTATTTATGAAGCCCCTTTTACATTAGCCGATGTCACAAAGTGCTATACAAAAACCCAGCCTAAAACCCCAAACAGCAAGCAATGCAGTTGTAGAAGCACAGTGGCTAGGAAAACCCCCCCCCCTAGGAAGAAACCTAGAGCGGAACGAGGCTCTGAGGGGTTGCCAGTCCTCTTCTGGCTGTGCCGGGTGGAGATTATAGCAGTACATGGCCAAGATGTTCAAACGTTCATAGATTACCAGCAGGGTCAAATAATAATAATCACAGTGGTTGTAGAGGGTGCAACAGGTCAGCACCTCAGAAGTAAATGTCAGTTGGCTTTTCATAGCCGATCATTCAGAGTTAGAGACAGGTGCGGTAGAGAGAGAGAGTCGAAAACAGCAGGTCCGGGACAAGGTAGCACGTCCGGTGAACAGGTCAGGGCTCCATAGCCGCAGGCAGAACAGTTGGAACTGGAGCAGCAGCACGACCAGGTGGACTGGGGACAGCAAGGAGTCATCAGGCCAGGTAGTCCTGAGGCATGGTCCTAGGGCTCAAGTCCTCTGAGAGAAGAGAGAAAAAAGAGCGAGTTAGAGGGAGCATACTTAAATACACACAGGACACCGGAGAAGATGAGAAATACTCCAGATAAAACAGACTGGCAAAGCACAATATTCAATAATCTGAGAACAGCGTTCAGCCACAAATGCAAGCCATACAGTTACCCGCCAAGTTGTGGAGTCAACAAAAGTCATAAATAGCATTATAAATCTTCCCTTACCTTTGCTGATCTTCGTCGGAATGCACTCCCAGGACTCCCACTTCCACAATAAATGTTTGTTTTGTTCAATTACGTCCATATGTATGTCCAATACCTCTGTTTTGTTCGCACGTTTAGTTCACTATTCCAAAGGCACAATGCGCGAGCACAAAATCCAGACAAGGTCAAGAGTTCCATTACAGTTTGTAGAAACATGTCAAAAGATGTTTACAATCAATCCTTAGGGTCTTTTCATAATAAATCTTCAATAAAATTCCAACCGGACAATAGCGTATTCATTACAGAGGAAAAAGAAGGCACGTAGCGCCCGCGTGACCGTGCAGTAAACAACTGATTGGCCTCAGCCTAGTCCACTTGTTGAAACAGCTCTTATTTGACGCCCTTCCACAATAGAAGCCTCAAACAACTTTCTAAAGACTGTTGACATCTGCTGGAAGCCTTGGGAAGTGCAATCTGGCCCCATAGACACAGCATATTGGATAGGCAATCACTTAAATTAAACTACAAACCTCAGATTTTCCACTTCCTGGTAGGATTTGTCTCAGGTTTTTGCCTGCCATATGAGTTCTGTTATACTCAGACATCATTCAAACAGTTTTAGAAACTTCTGAGTTTTTTTCTATCCAATACTACAAATAATATGCATATATTAGCATCTGGGACAGAGTAGCAGGCAATACTGCCCCCCTGTCACCAAGAAGTTAAATTGTTTAACTTGGGTCAAAGGTTTTGGGTAGCCTTCAACAAGCTTCCACAATAAGTTGGGTGAATTTTGGCCCATTCCTCCTCACAGAGCTGGTGTAACTGAGTAAGGTTTGTAGGCCTCCTTGCTCGCACATGCTCTTTCAGTTCTGCCCACAAATGTTCTATAGGATTGGGATCAGGGCATTGTGATGGACACTCAAATACCTTACCGTTGTTGTTCTTAAGCCATTTTGCCACCACTTTGGAAGTATGCTTGGGGTCATTGTCCATTTGGAAGACCCATTTGCGACCAAGCTTTAACTTCCTGACTGATGTCTTGAGATGTTGCTTCAATGTATCCACATAATTTTGCTACCTCATGATACCATCTATTTTGTGAAGTGCCCCAGTCCCTCCTGCAGCAAAGCACCCCCACAACATGATGCTGCCACCCCCATGATGGTGTTCTTCGGCTGGCAAGCCTCCCCCTTTTTCCTCCAAACATAACGATGGTCATTATGGCCAAACGGTTCTATTTTTGTTTCATCAGACCAGGGGACATTTCTCCAAAAAGTACGATCTTTGGCCCCATGTGTAGTTGCAAACTGTAGTCTAGTTTTTATGGCGGTTTTGGAGCAGTGGCTTCTTCCTTGCTGAGTGGCCTTTCAGGTTATGTCGATATAGGACTCGTTTTACTGTGGATATAGATACTTTTATACCTGTTTCCTCCAGCATCTTCACAAGGTCCTTTGCTGTTGTTCTGGGATTGATTTGCACTTTTCGCATCAAAGTACGTTCATCTCTAGGAGAAAGAACGCATCTCCTTCTTGAGCGGTATGACAGGTGCGTGGTCCCCTCTGTGTTTGTACAGATGAATGTGGTACCTTCAGGTGTTTGGAAATTACGGTTCGTCGCTTCAGTGCATTTCCGTTCACCTTCACACCCCTGTGCCAGACTACACTCAGTCATAGGACCTACTGAAGAGATTAATCTTCAATAAAGATAAAGGTCGAGACCGAGTCTGCATCTCTCACATGGATAGGCAGACCATTCCATAAAAAATGATCTCTATAGGAGAAAGCCCTGCCTCCAGCTGCTTACTTAGAAATTCTAGGGGCAATTGGCAGGCCTGCGTCTTGTGACCGTAACATGCGTGTAGGTAAGTACGGCAGGACCAAATCGTTAAGATAGGTAGGAGCAAGCCCATATAATGCTTTGTAGGTTAGCAGTAAAACCTTGAAATCAGCCCTTGCCTTAACAGGAAGCCAATGTAGAGAGGCTAGCATGGAGTAATGTGATACCACGTTTTGGTTATAGTCAAGATTCTAGCAGCTGTGTTTAGCACTAACTTTAGTTTATTTAGTGCTTTATCCGGGTAGCTGGAAATTAGAGCATTGCAGTAGACTAATCTAGAAGTGACAAAAGCATGGATACATTTATCTGCATCATTTTTGGACAGAAAGTTTCAGATTTTTGCAATGTTGCGTAGATGGAAAAAAGCTGTCCTTGAAACAGTCTTGATTTGTTCGTCAAAAGAGATCAGGTTCCAGAGTAACATCGAGGTCTTTCATAGTTTTATTTGAGACAACTGTTCAACTATCAACATTAATTATCAGATCCAACAGAAGATCTCTTTGTTTCTTGGGACCTAGAACTAGCATCTCTGTTTTGTCCGAGTTTAAAAGTAAAAATTTGCCGCCATCCACTTCCTTGTGTCTGAAACACAGGCTTCCTGGGAGGGAAATTTTGGGGCTTCGCCATGTTGCATCGAAATGTACAGCTGTGTATCGTCCGCATTGCAATAAAAGTTAACATTATGTTTCCAAATGACATCACCAAGAGGTAAAATATATAATGAAAACAATAGTGGTCCAATAGTGATACTAGGTCCTGGCAGTGTTGTGCAGAGTCAGGACAACTGAAATACGCAGATTTAAAGAGGAGTCCGTAATTTGCTTTCTAATGATATGATCTTTTCGTCAAATAAGTTCATGAATTTATCACTGCTAAAATGAAGGCATCCTCGCTTGGGGAATTATGGTTTTTAAAAATACATTTCGTTTTGTTCTTATTCTCCTCAATTAAGTTGGAAAAATAGGATGATCGAGCAGCAGTGAGGGCTCTTTGATACTGCACAGTACTGTCTTTCCAAGCTAATCGGAAGACTTTCAGTTTGGTGTAGCACCATTTCCTTTCGAATTTTCTGGAAGCTTGCTTCAGGGCTCGGGTATTTTCTGTATACCAGGGAGCTAGACACCAAGTAATTTAGTCTCCCCGACTTGCTCAACAGTCACATTACTCATTACCAGATTTCAACTGAGGTCTAGAACTTAGGGAATGTTCAGGATTAGTTTATTACTGGCCACACATTCTAAAACTGATTGCAACTATTTGTTTAGGGCAGTGATTTCACTAGCAGTGGTTGCTGACGTGTATAATGTTGAATCATCAGCATACATTGACGCATAGGCTTTACTTAATGAGTCTATGGGGGCGCTATTTCATTATTGGATAAAAAAACGTGCCCGTCTTAAGCGCAATATTTTGTCACGAAAAGATGCTCGACTATGCATATAATTGACAGCTTTGGAAAGAAAACACGTTTCCAAAACTGCAAAGATATTATCTGTGAGTGCCACAGAGCACATGCTACAGGCGAAACCAATATGAAACTTCAAACAGGAAATGAGCAGAATTTCTGAAGCTCTGTTTTCCATTGTCTCCTTATATGGCTGTGAATGCACCACGAACGAGCCTGCCCTTTCTGTCGTTTCTTCAAGATGTCTGCAGCATTGTGACGTATTTGTAGGCATATCATTGGAAGATTGGCCATAAGAGACTACATTTTCCAGGGGTCCGCCCAGTGTCCTTTGTCTAAATTGGTGCGTAATCTTCAGGTGCGGGCATTTTCTCCTGGGATTCAGGAGAGAAAGCACACTTCCACGAACGATATATCATCGAAGAGATATGTGAAAAACACCTTGAGGATTGGTTCTAAACAACGTTTGCCATGTTTCAGTCGATATCATGGAGTTAATTTGGAAAAAAGTTTGCCGTTTTGATGACTGGATTTTGGGGTTTTTTTGGTAGCCAAACGTGACGCACCAAACGGAGCGATTTCTCCTAAACAAATAATCTTTAAGGAAAAACTGAACATTTGCTATCTAACAGAGTCTCCTCATTGAAAACATCTGAAGTTCTTCAAAGGTAAATGATTTTATTTGAATGCTTTTCTGGTTTTTGTGAAAATGTTGCCTGCTGAATGCTAACGCTAACGCTAACGCTAAATGCTACGCTAGCTAGCTACTGTTACACAAATGATTGTTTTCCTATGGTTGAGAAGCATATTTTGAAAATCTGAGATGACAGTGATGTTAACAAAAGGCTAAGCTTGAGAGCTAGCATATTTATTTCATTTCATTTGCGATTTTCATGAATAGTTAACGTTGCGTTTGAGCTTGAGGCTGTATTCACGATCCCGGATCCGGGATGGCTAAGTGCTAGAGGTTAAGGCTCGTGGTAAGTCATTAGTAAAATAAATATAAAACTGTATAGGGCCAAGAGAGCTCCCCTGCGGTACACCACACTTCACATGTTTAACATTAAAATGAGCTTCCATTAAAGAAAACCCTCTGTGTTATATTAGATAGCTCTGGATCCACAATATGGCAGAGGTTGAGGTTGAACACATACGTAAGTTTTTTCAATAACAGGATATGGTCAATAATATCAAATGCTGCACAGAAATCTAACACAGCTTCCTCAATCTTCTTGTTATCAATTTATTTTAACTAATTGTCAGTCATTTGTGTCAGTGCAGTACATGTTGAGTGCCCTTCATTATAAGCATGCTGAAAATCAGTTGTTAATTTGTTTACAGAGAAATAGCATTGTATCTGGTCAAACACAATTTTTTTCCTAAAGTTTGCTAAGAGTCGGCAGCAAGCTGATTGTTCGGCTGTTAGAACCAGTAAAGGGTGCTTTACCATTCTTGGGTAGTGGAATGACTTTGGTTTCCTTCAGGTCTGACAACAAGAAAACAATTCCAGACTCAGATTAAAGATATGACATAGGAATGGCAATATAGTCTGCTACTATCCTCAAGTAGCTTTCCCTCTAAGTTGTCAATACTTGGTGGTTTCTCATTATTGATGGACAATAATAATTTTTCCACCTCAGCCACACTAACTTAAAAAAAATCGAAATTACAATGTGTTTCCTTCATTATTTAGTATTTGATGCATGAATATGATGGCTCATTGTTGGCATTTCATGCCTAAATTTGCCTACTTTGCCAATTAAATAGCAATATCAAAAGGTTTTCTGATATATTAGACATCTGATTCAATGAAAGTCTTTCTGCCCATAATTTCATTTAAAGTATTCCAAAGTTTTTTTTCCATCATACTTTATATAATTTATCTTGGTTTCAAAACACAATTTCTTGTTATTTTTCTTCAGTTTAGTCACAATTTTTTCAATTTACAGTAAGTTTGCCCAAGGAGGCCTTAACAGTTCTAACAGTCCATTTCTTAACCTCTCTGATCTCCCCATCCCGGATCCGGTATCAGGAATACAGACTCAAGCTCAAATCAAATCAAATCAAATCAAATCAAATTTTATTTGTCACATACACATGGTTAGCAGATGTTAATGCGAGTGTAGCGAAATGCTTGTGCTTCTAGTTCCGACAATGCAGTAATAACAAGTAATCTAACTAACAATTCCAAAACTACTGTCTTGTACACAGTGTAAGGGGATAAAGAATATGTACATAAGGATATATGAATGAGTGATGGTACAGAGCAGCATAGGCAAGATACAGTAGATGGTATCGGGTACAGTATGTACAAATGAGATGAGTATGTAAACAAAGTGGCATAGTATAGTATAAAGTGGCTAGTGATACATGTATTACATAAGGATACCGTCGATGATATAGAGTACAGTATATACGTATGCATATGAGATGAATAATGTAGGGTAAGTAACATTTATATAAGGTAGCATTGTTTAAAGTGGCTAGTGATATATTTACATCATTTCCCATCAATTCCCATTATTAAAGTGGCTGGAGTTGAGTCAGTGTCAGTGTGTTGGCAGCAGCCACTCAGTGTTAGTGGTGGCTG
The DNA here is from genome assembly GCF_045791955.1 of Oncorhynchus clarkii lewisi. Lineage (NCBI taxonomy): Eukaryota > Metazoa > Chordata > Actinopteri > Salmoniformes > Salmonidae > Oncorhynchus > Oncorhynchus clarkii. Next base: position 33,225,827 of record NC_092177.1, on the reverse strand, counting down.
TTTAACAGTCTGATGGCCTTGAGATAGAAGCTGTTTTTCAGTCTCTCGGTCCCAGCTTTGATGCACCTGTACTGACCTCGCCTTCTGGATGATAGCGGGGTGAACAGGCAGTGGCTCGGGTGGTTGATGTCCTTGATGATCTTTATGGCCTTCCTGTGACATCGGGTGGTGTAGGTGTCCTGGAGGGCAGGTAGTTTGCCCCCGGTGATGCGTTGTGCAGACCTCACTACCCTCTGGAGAGCCTTACGGTTGAGGGCGGTGCAGTTGCCATACCAGGCGGTGATACAGCCCGCCAGGATGCTCTCGATTGTGCATCTGTAGAAGTTTGTGAGTGCTTTTGGTGACAAGCCGAATTTCTTCAGCCTCCTGAGGTTGAAGAGGCGCTGCTGCGCCTTCTTCACGATGCTGTCTGTGTGAGTGGACCAATTCAGTTTGTCTGTGATGTGTATGCCGAGGAACTTAAAACTTGCTACCCTCTCCACTACTGTTCCATCGATGTGGATAGGGGGGTGTTCCCTCTGCTGTTTCCTGAAGTCCACAATCATCTCCTTAGTTTTGTTGACGTTGAGTGTGAGGTTGTTTTCCTGACACCACACTCCGAGGGCCCTCACCTCCTCCCTGTAGGCCGTCTCATCGTTGTTGGTAATCAAGCCTACCACTGTTGTGTCGTCCGCAAACTTGATGATTGAGTTGGAGGCGTGCGTGGCCACGCAGTCGTGGGTGAACAGGGAGTACAGGAGAGGGCTCAGAACGCAACCTTGTGGGGCCCCAGTGTTGAGGATCAGCGGGGAGGAGATGTTGTTGCCTACCCTCACCACCTGGGAGCGGCCCGTCAGGAAGTCCAGTACCCAGTTGCACAGGGCGGGGTCGAGACCCAGGGTCTCGAGCTTGATGACGAGCTTGGAGGGTACTATGGTGTTGAATGCCGAGCTGTAGTCGATGAACAGCATTCTCACATAGGTATTCCTCTTGTCCAGATGGGTTAGGGCAGTGTGCAGTGTGGTTGAGATTGCATCGTCTGTGGACCTATTTGGGCGGTAAGCAAATTGGAGTGGGTCTAGGGTGTCAGGTAGGGTGGAGGTGATATGGTCCTTGACTAGTCTCTCAAAGCACTTCATGATGACGGATGTGAGTGCTACGGGGCGGTAGTCATTTAGCTCAGTTACCTTAGCTTTCTTGGGAACAGGAACAATGGTGGCCCTCTTGAAGCATGTGGGAACAGCAGACTGGTATAGGGATTGATTGAATATGTCCGTAAACACACCAGCCAGCTGGTCTGCGCATGCTCTGAGGGCGCGGCTGGGGATGCCATCTGGGCCTGCAGCCTTGCGAGGGTTAACACGTTTAAATGTCTTACTCACCTCGGCTGCAGTGAAGGAGAGACCGCATGTTTTCGTTGCAGGCCGTGTCAGTGGCACTGTATTGTCCTCAAAGCGGGCAAAAAAGTTATTTAGTCTGCCTGGGAGCAAGACATCCTGGTCCGTGACTGGGCTGGGTTTCTTCCTGTAGTCCGTAACGCAACGTTAACTATTCATGAAAATCGCAAATGAAATAAATATGCCATCTCTCAAGCTTAGCCTTTTGTAAACAACACTGTCATCTCAGATTTTCAAAATATGCTTCTCAACCATAGGAAAACAATAATTTGTGTAAAAGTAGCTAGCTAGCGTAGCATTTAGCGTTAGCATTAGCATCCAGCACGCAACATTTCAACAAAAACATAAAAGCCTTCAAATAAAATCATTTACCTTTGAAGAACTTCTGATGTTTTCAATGAGGATACTCTCAGTTAGATAGCAGATGCTCAGTTTTTCCAAAAAGATTCTTTGTGTATTAGAAATAGCTCCGTTTTATACATCACATTTGGCTACCAAAAAAACCCGAAAATTCAGTCCTCAAAACGCGAACTTTTTTCCAAATTAACTCCATAATATCGACTGAAAACATGGCAAATGTTGTTTAGAATCAATCCTCAAGGTGTTTTTCACATATCTCTTCATTGATATATCGTTCTTGGAAGCATGGTTTCTCCCCTCAATCAAATGGAAAAGTACAAGCAGCTGGCAATTGCGCACCGAATTCCACGCAGGACACCAGGCGGACACTTGGAAAATGTAGTCTCTTATGGTCAATCTTCCAATGATATGCCTACAAATACGTCACAATGCTGCTAACACCTTGGGGGAACGACAGAAAGTGTAGGCTCATTCCTTGCGCAATCACAGCCATATAAGGAGACAATGGAAAACAGAGCTTCAGAAATTCTGCTCATTTCCTGGTTGACGCATCATCTTGGTTTCGCCTGTAGAATGAGTTCTGGGGCACTTACAGACAATATCTTTGCAGATTCTGAAACTTCAGAGTGTTTTCTTTCAAAAACTGTCAATAATATGCATAGTCGAGCATCTTTTCGTGACAAAATATCGCGCTTAAAACAGGAACGTTTTTTATCCAAAAATGAAATAGCGCCCCTAGAGATCCAACAGGTTAATAGGTGTATGCTTATCAATAACTTTAAAAATATATATATATACACCAAGTGCAACATCTAGATGCTCCTCATTACACCCATCAGACCAACAAATACTTTTTTGTATCTTCAACATAGAAATCAGTACAAAGCATGTTGTATAATCGCTTATACACTATTTTAGTTTCAGCCTATGGAACTTTGGCTTTTCTAGATATGGCCACTATAATATGGTGAGTACATCCAATTGGTATGGATACAGCTTTAGAGCAGGGTTCTGCAGCATTGGTAAAAATGTGATCAATACACGTGGATGATACACACTGAACAAAAATATAAATACATATGAAGTGTTGGTCCCATGTTTCATGAGCTGAAATGAAAGATCCCAGAAATGCTCCATAAGCACAAAAATATTATATCCCTAAAATGTTGTGCACAAATTTGTTTACATCCCTGTTAGTGAGTGTAATCTCATTCACCTGACAGGTGTAGCATATCAAGAAGCTGACTAACATTACACAGGTCGAATCAAATAAGATGTTATTGGTCGCATACACATTTTGCAGATGTTATTGCGGGTGTAGTGAAAAGCTTGTTAAAAAAAGTACTCAAAGCACTTCATGATGACAGAAGTGAGTGCTAAGGGGCGATATTCATTTAGTTCAGTTACCTTTGCTTTATTGCGTACATGAACAATGGTGGACATCTTGAAGCAAGTGGGGACAGCAGACTGGCAGCCTTGCGAGGGTTAACACGCTTAAATGCCTTACCTCGGCCACGGAGAACAAGAGCTCACAGTCCTCGGAAGCAGCAGTGGCAAGCGTTGGCGCCACTGTGTTTTTCTCGAAGCAGGTGTTTAGCTTGTCCGGTAGCAAGACGTCGGTGTTCACAACGTGGCTGGTTTTCCCTTTATAATCCGTGATTGTCTGGAATCCCTGTCACATAAGTCTTGTGTCTGAGCCAATGAATTGCTACTCCACTTTATCTCTGTACTGACATTTTACCTGTTTGATTGCCTTACAGACGGCATAACTGGACTGTTTGTACTCAACCATATTCCCAGTCATCTTGCCGTGGTTAAATGTGGTTGTTCGCACTTTCCGTTGTGCGCGAATGCTGCCATCTATCCACGTTTTTTGGTTTGGATAGGTTTTAATCGTCACGGTGGGAACAAATCCCCCTATACACTTCATGATGAACTCAGCCACCGTGTCAGTGTATACGTTAATGTAATTCTCAAAGGCAACCCAGAAAATACACCAGTCTGTGTGATCAAATCAATCTTGAAGCGTGGATTGCGATTGGTCAGACCAGCGTTGAACAGACCTTACCGTGGGTACTTCCGCTTTGAATTTCTGCTTATAGGAAGGGAGGAGCAGAATGGAGGCGTGATCAGATTTACCAAAGGGAGGGCGGGGAGGGCCTTGTAGCCATCCCGCAAGGGAGAGTAGCAATGGTTGAGAGTTTTTGATGCGAGAGTAGCGCATGCGATGTGTTGGTAAAACTTTGGTAACGTTTTCCTCAGATTTGGTTTATTAAAGTCCCCACCTACAATAAATCCGGCCTCATGATATGCAGTTTCCAAATTGCACAAAATCCAGTGTAGTTCCTTGAGAGCGATTGGTGGTATCGGCTTGAGGGGGTATATACATGGCTGTGACGAATTCTCTCGGGAGGTAATGCGGTTGGCATTTGATTGTGTGGTATTCTAGATAGGGTGAACAAAAGGACTTGAGTTCCTGTCCGTTACCACAATCACACAATGAGTAGTTTATGATGAAACATACACCTCCGCCTTTCTTTTTCCCAGAGAGTTCTTTATTCCTGTCTGCGCAATGTACTGAGAACCAGCTGGCTGTATGGACAAGGACAGTATATCTGGAGAGAGCCTTGATTCCGTGAAACAGAGTACGTTACAGTCTCTGTCTCTCTGGAAGGATATCCTTGCCCTGAGCTTGTCTACTTTATTGTCCAGGGACTGAACATTAGCGGGTAATATACTCGGAAGCATTGGATGGTTTGCATGCCTCCTGAGTTGGACTAAAAGTCCACTCCGAATACTTCTTCTCCACCAGCAGTGTCTTGGAGCAGACCCTTGGATAAGTGGAATTGGCTTTGGGGGTATTTCTGGTCAAAATGCTGCTCTGATATCCAAAGTTATTTCTGACTGTATGTAATAATACCAAAAAAGTCCTGAGCTAATGATGTGAGAAATAACACAAAAACGAAAAAAATATTGCAAAGTTGCTTAGGAGCCAGGAACCAGGCAACCATGTATATTGGCGCCATCTTGTTAACCTTGTGCTGGGGACAATAAAATACTACTTCCATCACTAGCCGGCTACCACCCGGCTACTCAACCCTGCTCTACATTGGAATCACTTGCCACTTCAATGGAACACTAGTCATTTTAATAATGTTTACATACTGCTTTACTCATCTCATATCTATATACTGTATTCTATTCTACTGTATTTTAGTCAATGCCATTCTGACATTGCTAGTCCTAATATTTCCCACCTGGACAAAAGGAACACTTATGTGAGAATGCTATTCATTGACTACAGCTCAGCATTCAACACCATAGTACCCTCAAAGCTCATCACTAAGCTAAGGATCCTGGGACTAAACACCTCCCTCTGCAACTGGATCCTGGACTTCCTGACGGGCCGCCCCCAGGTGGTGAGGGTAGGTAGCAACACATCTATCACGCTGATCCTCAACACGAGCACCCCAGGGGTGCGTGCTCAGTCCCCTCCTGTACTCCCTGTTCACTCACTTTAAGTTTGCAGACAACACAACAGTGGTATGCCTGATCACCGACAACAACCTATAGGGAGGAGGTCAGAGACCTGGCCGGGTGGTGCCAGAATAACAACCTATCCCTCAACATAACCACGACTAAGGAGATGATTGTGGACTACAGGAAAAGGAGGACCGAGTACGCCCCCATTCTCATTCGATGGGGCTATAGTGGAGCAGGTTGAGAGCTTCAAGTTCCTTGGTGTCCACATCACCAACAAACTAGAATGGTCCAAACACACCAAGACAGTCGTGAAGAGGGCACGACAAAGCCTATTCCCCAGGAAACTAAAAAGATTTGGTATGGGTCCTGAGATCCTCAAAAGGTTCTACAGCTGCAACATCGAGAGCATCCTGACTGGTTGCATCACTGCCTGGTACGGCAATTGCTCGGCCTCCGACTGCAAGGCACTACAGAGGGTAGTGCATACGGCCCAGTACATTGCTGGGGCTAAGCTGCCTGCCATCCAGGACCTCTACACTAGGCGGTGTCAGAGGAAGGCCCTAAAAATTGTCAAAGACCCCAGCCACAGACTGTTCTCCCTACTACCACATGGCAAGCGGTACCGGAGTGCCAAGTCTAGGACAAAAAGGCTTCTCAACAGTTTTTACCCCCAAGCCATAAGACTACTGAACAGGTAATCAAATGGCTACCCAGACTATGCGCATTGTGTGCCACCCCCAAACCCTCTTTTACGCTGCTGCTACTCTCTGTTTATCATATATGCACAGTCACTTTAACTATACATTCATGTAGATATGTACATACTACCTCAATTGGCCCGATCAACCAGTGCTCCCTCACATTGTCTAACTGGGCTATCTGCATTGTGTCCTGCCACCCACCAACCCCTCTTTACGCTACTGCTACTCTCTGTTCATCATATATGCATAGTCACTTTAACCATATCTACATGTACATACTACCTCAATCAGCCTGACAAACCGGTGTCTGTATGTAGCCTCGCTACTGTATATATAGCCTTGCTTATTGCTTTATTGTTTTTATTTCTTTACTTACCTATTGTTTACCTAATACCTTTTTTGCAATATTGGTTAGAGCCTGTAAGTAAGCGTTTCACTGTAAGGTACCTGTTGTATTCGGCACAGGTGACAAATAAACTTTGATGTTGAGACTGGTGTTTTGCGGGTACTATTTAATGAAGCTGCCAGTTGAGGACTTGTGAGGCGTCTGTTTCTCAAACTAGACACTCTAATGTACTTGTCCTCTTGTTCAGTTGTGTATATTTTATTTATCTTCTTTATTACATGTATTGTTTTTAATTTTGGACCTGCATTGTTGGAGCTCGGAGATTAAGATTTTCACTGTACCTTGCCAATACACCTGCAACCCTGTACATGTGACTATTAAACTTCTAGTCTAATCTAGCAGATGTACGCAATGTCCCCATGCTCTCTGGCAGCTTTCATGGCTGGGATAAGTTCTTTCCGCCTCTGGGGCCCAGCTTCCGAGTAGCCCTGGTTGACGATGTTGGTTCCTCTCAAGTTTTTGGCTCTCTCCAGAACAGCCATCTTGTCCTTCCTTATAAGGTAATGTATTTGATGTTATCATGAGAAAGGCCCATGCGTGGGCTCAAACAGCTATTAGTGTTATATCATACACAGTGACAATATATTTTTATGTGACAATCAACATCCCAAATACTAACATTTAAGACCAAAACACATTCAAATGGCGACAGAGGAGGAGGAAATTATTTATGTTCAAATGTCTGCAACATTATTGCATTGCACACAATGCAAACCGATACGTTTTTTTTCTCTGTCAAAGGTCATTTAATAACCAAGCCTGAATTGCAGTCTGACAAATTAATTTGCAATGTGGATGTTGTTCAGAGCAGGATTGCGCCAATGTCCTCACCAACACACATGAAATGAATTACAAGGTGGACTGGTGTAGCACAGCACTGAACATCATAACCTTGAAAGACCTTCACTGGCAGAGAATACTGAGATGACACTGTCCTCTCTGTAAACGTGGACCTATCGCCCCCTGTTGAACAAATTGGAGAAAGCAGCAAATGACGTCAAAGTGCCATGGGCCATTCAAGGGGTGGTGCCAGGGTGGTATTAAACCTAGTCTACTGTTTGATTCAAAGATGGAGTATGATCTAACAGTGTTTTTATAGCACTATACTCAAATGAAACTTGTACAGAAAACATTATAAATAGTGTAGCATATTAACCTATTCTAGTATTGCACTCTGGCCTATCTCTCTACAATTCTACCTGACTCAGTGTGCATGTCTGGGAGGCAGCCGGAGTTACATAACAAATGCAATCACTGGGGGGATTGGATTAAGCTGGCCCGGGTTGAACAGAGCTATGGCCCGTCACGTGACCGGGCAAAGTCGGTGAGGGAGGCACACCCTGCTCAATTCAAACTGTAACTTGTGGTGCTCGGTCATGTAGTCACCAAGCCAGCATGATGTATTGTTCAGAAACATACATCTCTTTTCCATGAAACATGTTTGAATTTTCAGACTAGGTTTCATTGGGAATGCAGAAAAATCATTTTTATCAAAAGCAATCACTTTTGCATGTGAAAACACTGAATCCTACTTATTACTCCTATTCATTAACCTGAAATAGTTTTCTTTGGCCGACAGCCAGAACGGGGAACCAGGTTCACGGAGGGGAGGCAGCCTGGTTCCGAAACAAATGTAATCACTTTTTGCAGAGGCACCGGGCCAGTTTAATCAAATCCCCTCAGTGCCAACCTGTACTCTGGATTAGGAACCGGGGAAGAAAACAAATGCACTACAGCTCATGACTTTATCCAATTACCAGCCACAGCCAATTGGCACACAGTAGGCTAAGAATCCAAAACAAGCGAGAAACCAGAGAAAATAATTAAATAAGAAGCTTCAGCCAATTAAAAATCTCAAGTACATAGTAGGCCTACCGTAGTCTGAACAGTGCCTAACCCTCTATTGAAATGTGTGTGATTGCGCTAGTTCAGTTGTCCATTGACGTAGGTCTACACTTTGCTTGCTAGCGATCAACAAGTAGGCCTACCTGAACCTCCGCTGCTAAAACCAAACATTTATTTTGTAGCCATGATTAAAACAAAAAAGTTATCAAAACATAACAACCGACTATTCAGGAGTGATGTTACATTTGATACTGGAGCCCAAAGACGTGTCAAAAATCGAAAATCAGTTGACTTCTTCTTTGGAGTTTAACGTCAGTTGGCATCCAATATGTTGCATTACCGCCCCCAACTGGACTATACTATGAATCCATTTTACTAACCCTACAGTCATTAAAAACTCACTACACCATTCCACTACTTTGACCCTATCTGCTTCTGCACCATGCCAACGACCTGGGAAGACGGGACACTACCACTCAACACACCCTGTAACTCTTCTGAAGTCAAATCTCATATACCCAAATACGTCTCTGCAGCTGCCACCACAGCATCTATTTGCTGTGATTTACGTTCCATTTCTATGGTACAGTTCATAACCATTGCTATGAACGCTAAGAAGCCAAACTTACTGAAGCATATACTGTATCCCCCATCCTCATCTACTTTCTTCACTGCCTCAGCATACGACACCTTCTGCACTACCCTGAATCTAGCCACCTCAACCTGCCTCTCTCGGATCGGACACTTCCGATCCCAGCATCACGGGTACCCCTACAGTTGACACACAACTTTATCCACCGAAACTACACAATCCTCTATCCCATGCCCTCCTGCATACTTCCCACATCTTCGAATCTCCCTCCTACACACTGCTGCGACATGACCATAAATGTTGCACCTGTTTACATTGACCCCCCCCTTTGTTTTTACACTGCTGCTACTTGCTGTTTATTATCTATGTATAGTCATTTTACCCCAACCTACATGTATAATCTACCTTGACTAACCTGTACCTCCGCACATAGACTCGGTACTGCTACCCGCTTTATATAGCCTCGTTATTGTTATGTAATTTTATTGTATGACTTTTTATTTTTTACTTTAGTTTATTTAGAAAACATTTTCTTAACTCTATTTCTTGAACTGCATTGTTGGTTAAGGGCTTGTAAGTAAGTATGCATTTCACGGTAAGGTGACAAATCAAATGTGACCGACTGGCTCGATTCGAGGCAAAATTTGCAATTGTGTTTTTTACATTGGTTAAAAGTAGAGAATCAGAGCTAGAAAATTGTATTTCATTCACTACATTGAGGAACAATGGGAAAGTAATTCTGCTTTGAAAGTTGATAAACTTGTAACCTCAGAAAATGGCCTTTGAATCTTTTGGTATCTACTGGAGAGCTCTTCTTTGTCTACACCCATTCAGTATCGTTCCCACCCTCTTAAGCTTTAGCCCCACCCATCTCTTTAAGGGTTGATCCAAGTGTTCTGACCTAACAACAGCAGTCAAGCACCCAAGCTAACATTGGCTAACTAATTCCAGCCACAAATGAGAGAACAGCTCACTGACCATTTTACTCGCCCTAGCAGAGCTGGTTAGGCTGTGTTTATGTTATCCAGAGCGTTGGTGACTGCAACTGTGTTGCTGGCAACAATTTAGACTGAATTTTTACTAGTATTAAATGTCAGGATTTGTGAAAAACTGAGTTTAAATGTATTTGGCTAAGGTGTATGTGAACTTCCAACTTCAACTGTATCTCACATACCTAGGTTTTACATGAGTTGGGAGCAACACTTCATTAAACAACAGTAAACTGATTGGATTTCCTCCTTCTTTCCGGCTATCATGTGTTTACCATTCCTGGCATGTTCAACCTAAACCACAAAGCCCTATGTCCAACAAGACGCCAGAGATGACAAGATTAGTGCCTGACTCAGAAACTCCTAGCTTTCCACATATGTCGATAGCTTGTAGAGCTTTCTCCTTTTGCTCTTTTGACACACACAAAATCAACATAATTCCTCTCCATGTCACTCTGACCGATTGTGCTTTTCCCAATTCGTCCCTCACAATCTTTGAGACCGCAAACGGGTCACCCAAAAAAACATAACTACACGTGAATTGCACTCCATCAAACTGGTGTACATTTCCAACTTTAACCCTTTAAGTTCCATTCTTCTTTACCATCGCACACTCATTCTCACCAACTTACTCACGCCAACAGAATCGCACAATACTTCCACTTCCGCCATTGCTCGAGGTCCTCTCGGTTGTCAACCCCCAGACTACCAAAACAGTGTGCCAATCTTCAATTCCAAGCTGCATCCAAACACCGACCTCTACTGGATAACGTACTTACAAATGCAGTTAGGATTTTTTACATGTAGGCCTGGTTTTATTTGACCGGTAACATAGCAGATAAAGTATGACATTATGGAACATTCAGCAATGTAAGGGTATCGGGTCGAATCTTGGAGAAGGACAATTATTTGGAAAAAGGTTTTATGTGAAACCACACTTTCTGCACATTGTTGGTAAAATAATTTGTTTATTTTGTATAGTATAAGTTTCTGTCTTAAGCATCCTAAATGGCATTGATTCACAGGGTTTTTTATAGTTAAATGCAAAAAAGGGGAAGCATGACGTAAGATGCAAACCTGGCATTCCAACTGACAGTAGGCTAATAACGCCACCCCTTACTGCTGCGCCACATAGTTTTGAGGAAAACAGTAGGAAAAAAACTCTGACAAAAACTCTGACAATCAAAACGATGCGCCGACAGAGAGGGCTGCATTATTTCTTGCAAATCTTAAGTGTTATTACATACAGCCAGGAATCCCTATTGGATATCGAAACTGCGTCAACTTACCAGCACTACGACCAGGAATACGACTTTCTAAAAGCAGATCCTTTGTCCGCACCACCCAGGGTGCATTTAAACTGATTCCAGAGGCCGATCCAAAACAACGCCGCCGGAGGAGAGGGTGTCAGATCGGTCTTCTAGTCAGACTTCGGAGGCGCGCACACCACCCACCACCCACAGTATATTACTCATTAATGTCCAGTCCCTAGATAATAAAGTTGACGAAATCAGGGCAAGGGTTGCTTTCCAGAGAGACATCAGGGATTGTAACATACTGTGTTTCATGGAAACATGGCTTTCTCGGGATATGCTGTCGAAGTCGGTACAGCCACCTGGATTCTCAGTGCATCGTGCCGGCAGGAATAAACATCTCTCTGGGAAGAAGAAGGGCAGGGGTGTATGTTTCATGATTAACGATGTATGGTGGTGTAATTGTAACAACAAACAGGAATTCAAGTCCTTTTGTTCACCTGACCTAGAATTCCTCACAATCAAATGCCGCCTGTATTATCTCCCAAGAGAATTATTTTGGTTATTATCACAGCCGTTTATATCCCCCTCAAGCCGATACCACGACGGCCACGACTCAAACAGGAAGTACCCATGCTAAGGATTATTCAACGCTGGTCAGACCAATCGGAATCCACGCTTCAAGATTGTTTTGATCACACGGACTGGGATATGTTCTGGGTAGCCTCAGAGAATTGTTTCGACGTGTACGCAGATTCGGTGAGTGAGTTTATAAGGAAGTGTTAACCTCTCTTGGGTATGTGGGATGCTAGCGTCCCACCTGGCCAACATCCAGTGAGATTGCAGAGCGCCAAATTCAAATACAGAAATACTCATTATAAAAATTCAGAAAAGATACAACTATTTTACATAGGTTTAAAGATGAACTTCTTATGAATCCAACCACGGTGTCAGATTTAAAAAATGCTTTACGACGAAAGCATAGCTTACAATTATTTGATAACATAGCCCAGCAGACAAATCATTACAAACTGTAACCAGCCAAGTAGAAGAGTTACACAAGTCAGAAATAGAGAGAAAATTAATCACTTACCTTTGATGATCTTCATATGTTTGCACTCAGAAGACATTCATTTATTCAATTTTTGTTCGATAAAGTCTCTCTTTATATCCGAAAACCTCAGTTTTGTTTGCGCGTTTTCTTTAGTATTCCACAGGCTCAAACGCAGTCACAACAGGCAGACAAAAAATCCAAATTGTATCCATAAAGTTCATAGAAACATGTCAAACGATGTTTATTTTCAATCCTCAGGTTGTTTTTACCCTAAATAATTGATAATATTTCAACCGGACAATTACGTCATCAATATAAAAGGTAAACAAGAAAGGCACTCTCTCGGTCACGCGCATGAAAAAGCTCTGTGACACGGCAGGGTCCACTCATTCAGACTGCTCTTAGTCCCTCATTTTTCAGAATACAAGCCTGAAACAATTTCTAAAGGCTGTTGACATCCAGTGGAAGGCATAGGAATTGCAATTTGAGTCCTAAGTCAATGCATACTGTAATGGCATTGAATAGAAAACGACAAACAAACACAAAAATCCTACTTCCTGAATGGATTTTTATCAGGGTTTCGCCTGCCAAATCAGTTCTGTGATACTCACAGACATTATTTTAACAGTTTTGGAAACTTTAGAGTGTGTTTTCTACCCAAATATACTAATCATATGCATATCCTAACTTCTGGACCTGAGTAGAAGGCAGTTTAATTTGGGCATGCTTTTCATCCAAAATGCTGCCCCCTACCCTAGAGAAGATAAGGAGATGTTGTACCCACTGTGACTATTAAAACCTACCCTAACCAGAAACAGTGGATAGATTGCAGCATTTGCGCAAAACTGAAAGCACGTACCACACCATTTAACCATAGCAAGGCGACTGGGAATATGGCAGAATACAAACAGAGTAATCATTCCCTCCGCAAGGGCAATCAAACAAGCAAAATGTCAGTATAGAGACAAAGTGGAGTCGCAATTCAGCGGCTCAGACACGAGATGTACAGTGGGGCAAAAAAGTATTTAGTCAGCCAACAATTGTTCAAGTTCTCCCACTTAAAAAGATGAGAGAGGCCTGTAATTTTCATCATAGGTACACTTCAACTATGACAGACAAAAAAAACACAAACAAATCCAGAAAATCACATTGTAAGATTTTTTATGAATTTATTTGCAAATTATGGTGAAAAATAAGTATTTGGTCACCTACAAACAAGCAAGATTTCTGGCTCTCACAGACCTGTAACTTCTTCTTTAAGAGGCTCCTCTGTCCTCCACTCGTTACCTGTATTAATGGCACCTGTTTGAACTTGTTATCAGTATAAAAGACACCTGTCCACAACCTCAGTCACACTCCAAACTCTACTATTACTGGAAGCTGAGACAGGAGGGGTCAGGAGACACTGTGGCCCCATCCGATGACATCCCCAGACCGGGCCAAACAGGAAGGACACAAGCATTTCGCTACACTCGCAATAACATCTGCTAACCATGTGTATGTGACCAATAAAATTTGATTTCCTATTTATTGCTGACCAACAGATGTCACTAATGTGCATTATGAACTGATATTGAAGCTCAGAGTAGGCCTAATGAACTGTTTTCTAGCACAATTCAGCTGTTTAACTGCCTGCAGCTAAATTCAGACAAAAGAGTAAAAGCAGCTCTTTTGGAAGGGAACGAACGAATCGGGAACCAAATCACATCAGTCTGTCCTATCTGGTGTAATTCTCCTGTCATATCTGGGGTCCTATGTGAACGTAAGTATATTCCCTCTAATTGTCCCATCTCTCTTTCTCCCCTCCCCAGAGACCTGAGCCCTAGGACCATGGCCTCAGGACTACCTGGCCTGACGACTCCTGGCTGTCCCCGTCTCCAGTCCACCTGGTCGTGCTGCTGATCCAGTTTCTGCTGTTCTGCCTGTGGCTATGGAACCCTGACCTGTTCACCGGATGTGCTACCTTGTCCCAGACCTGCTGTTTTTGACCCTCTCTCTCCCCCTCCCTCTCTCCCTTTCTCTATCTTTCTCTCTCTACTGCACCTGCTGTCTCAACCTCTGAATGCTTGTCTATGAGAAGCCAACTGAAATTTACTCCTGAGGTGCTGACCTGTTGCAACCTCTACAACCACTGTGATTATTATTTGACCCTGCTGGTCAACCATGAACATTTGAACATCTTGAAGAACGATCTGACTTTAACGATCTGACTTTAATGTACCCTTATAATCTCCACCCGGCACAGCCAGAAGAGGACTGGCCAACCCTCAGAGCATGGTTCCTCTTTAGGTTTCTTCCTATGTTCCTGCCTTTCTAAGGAGTTTTTACTAGCCACCATGCATTTACATCTGCATTGCTTGCTCTTTGGGGTTTTAGGCTGGGTTTCTGTACAAGCACTTCGTGACATCTGCTGATGTAAAAAGGGCTTTAGAAATACATTTGACTGATTGAATTATCTGTGAAAGAGCCATTAATTTTGCTTCCTGATTTGCATACTGTTACTATTGCTTTTTGAGCTTCAGGCAACAATTATCTGCAGATAAATTATAAAAACATTCTCTGAAGATGGTAAGGAACAATATAGATACAAATTCTGGTCAACCCTCATTTTTTCAGTGCATACATTTTTTTCCCTTTTTTTTGCAGGCCATCTAATAATTTGGTCAGGTAAAAATGTATTTGAAATCACATTTCAAGTTCTGACATAATGGTACGTTTTAGGCTATAAATTAGAGATTGAAAACTTTTTCATGGTTTTAGGTACTTTCTAAGTACTGAATGAAGAGCAGTTTGGGAGCCAAATTAACGGCTCTTTTAGGTGAAGGGAGCCAAAGATACCTGGGATATGCTGAATTTAGACGGGATACATTGGCATGTAAACATCTTATCCAGTTTACTGTTGTTTTTCACGGTCTGAGCAGACTCAGTTTCGTTTATCATGGGTGTTGTTTATGATGTTTTCGTCTGATTGTCAAACCAATCACTTAAAAAAGCAGGCTACCTGTGCAGTTCATCCACTATAATAATTTCCGTAATCATTTATTTTGCTGATACTCAATACTATTAGGTATTTGTTGTGGAATTGTTAGATATTGCTGCAATATCGGAACTGGAAGCACACGCATTTCGCTACACCAGTGATAACATCTGCTAAACTCATGTATGTGACCAATAAATTGTATTTTATTTGATAATTTGACTGCAAGAAATGCATAATCCTGCAGGAGTACATATTATAGTACTCGACATGTGAGAGATTATAGGCCTACAATCAAGTGTCCATATTTCAATTACTATTCCATTTAACCCATATTCATTTAAATGAGGGAAATTATGTTTAATCATGGTAACAGGGATAGCCTACTCGTGAGCGGGAAATATCAAAGGCACATGCATGTAAACTGTTTATCCCGAATAAGACCCTGAGCGGGCGTTTAGCTACTATCCGGAATGCATGTTGCATCTTGTGGACGTTTTTGTCTTTTACTAAAACATATTTCTGGTCTAGTGGAAACTCCGCCCACTTCTACGACTTCGTTCATTGCGTTTGCGCTGTGTTCTCTCCTCACAACTACCTACTTTTTGGCGATTTAATCATGTCTTTGGAGGTGGAATCGGCAGAGTAAGTATTCTAGGTGTTCATATTTGCACAACTGTAAATGGTTGTTTGATTTGTTTCTTTATTATGGTTCACGTGGCAGGTCTAAACTCAGTTGAGGCCTACCAGTACCACAACCTGCAAGCAGCTTGTAGCCACCCCCAGCTTGCTAAGCTAACATCACTTTGCTAACCAGCCTACTAGATACCTAGCTATGTTTCATTAGCAAGTGTTGTGTGCTTTTGTAATCACTAGTGGTCTTTTAGCTCAGGTTATGATAGTCTTGCAGCCATATAGTATGTACTCGCTAACTTAGCTGTTCTGATAGGCTAGCTAGCTGCATCTTTAATCAGCCCAGCTAGCTAACGTTAGCTAGTTTGCAAGCGAACAAGATAGACCGAGTTTGTCTTGCATCAAAACATGACGTACCTTGATGGAGTCTACCTTGATTTTGCAGCGTGATTCGTCTGATAATGCAGTACCTGAAAGAGAACAATCTGCACCGAACACTGACCACCCTTCAGGAAGAGACCACCGTGTCGTTGAACACTGTGGACAGTATCGAGAGTTTCGTGGCAGACATCAACAGTGGCCATTGGGACACTGTGCTGCAAGCTATCCAGTCACTCAAGCTCCCTGACAAGACTTTGATAGACTTGTATGAACAGGTAAGAAGTTGGTGTGTTGCATTTTGAATGTGTATGTATCATAACTGTATTTACCATCTAGTAATTTACTGCTATGTCAATATGTTTTCTGTAAGATGGAGAGTTAATATATTTGTTTGTCCCCCCCCAGGTGGTGTTGGAGCTCATTGAGTTGAGAGAGTTGGGCGCAGCCAGGTCTTTGCTAAGGCAAACAGACCCCATGATCATGCTGAAGCAGACCCAACCAGAGAGGTACATTCACCTGGAGAACCTGCTGGCTCGCTCCTACTTTGACCCCAGAGAGGTGAGTTGGCATCTCCCAACATTACACCCTGCACAGGGGAGATATAACTCCGTATGCACTGTTTTCCAGGTTCTGTCATGAGTCTGGTTCTCTGTGCATCAGTTGCATGCCTGGACATCCTTTTATTGAACACCAAAAAATCACCCTAACTTGTGTTCCCCTGAAACAAAGCATGAAGAAATGTCCTATAGAGTTTTGACTTTGCCACTTGTATCTATTTCTTCCATTGTCACTCAGAAATGAAGCCCGGATTCCTAAAAGCATCTTAAGGCTAAGTTCATTGTTAAAACCGTTGTAGGAGCAGTGGCGATTTCAGCATCTAAATCTTGGTGGGGCAAAAAAAATAATAAGTGGGATGCATGCCAGCAAAGCCACTACACATAAACATATCTGATATGGCGGACTTGCTTAAACAAATGTGGCTTCTACTGACCATTGAGATGTACAAAATATAGCGTAAGGAGACAAGTGGATAAGAGGCAATCCGTCATTTCGATTAAGACATTAATGAGCAAGCGACGACGGACGTAGTCACTAACTATTTGTTCAGCACTTTTTGAAATGTACAGCGACAGAATTCAGAACATGGGCCGTTCTTACAGTATACTTACTCCCTGTACACGTCAGAACCATACAATAAATAAATGGGACATATAAACAGACAATGAAAGCTCTTACAATATTCAATGATTACATTTCTCTAAAACAGGTTATAGGCTATATGTGCACCACCAAGTTAGAACAGTAGGCGAAATTAAGAGGTGAAAATAGACCACATAATTAGGGTGAGGCACATTGAACGCCGTTGGGGTATTTGCGTGTAAAAAAAGATACACGTCATTTAACACTATTTGATGCATTAAATAAGCTTTTAATTTGACACGTCAAATAACACAATTATGTTATAGAATGTTGTGTGTGCTGGATTTGCACGTGCAAGACAAGCACCACAACTACTATCAGTAGCACTGTCAAAGCTGTACCCAAAAAAAGGAGCCAAACAAGCACATACCGGGCCACGAACGATGTGTTTACAATACCGCTTTGGTGAAAATAGACCAAATTATTAGGGTGAGGCACATGGGCTACTAACTGCTTACTACACAACCTTTATTAACTAGGCAAGTCAGTTAAGAACAAATTCTTACTGACAATGACGGCCTACCCCGGCCAAACCCAGACGACGCTGGGCCAATTGTGCGCCACCCTATGGTACTTCCAATCACGGCCGGAGGCGATGCAGCCTGGATCCAAACAAGGTACTGCAGTGACGCCTCTTGCACTGAGATGCAGTGTCTTAGATACACTTAGTATTACTTTCTTAGTTAGAGTATACATATCTCCCTTGCATATGACATAATTTATGGAGCAGCATACAATATATTTTTGGACTCACCTTGTGAAGTCGAAGTCTGGCATTCTCTGGATTTATGGAGGAACTTGGGGGGGGGGGAACACAGTCACTCCATTGAATAGCAGGCTAACATTAGTGGTTTCTTTGCAACGCTTGCAGTTAGCCGCTGATTACTTCCAAACGACTCATTATTGAAATTGCGATTTCCAATTTATGTAATGTTTATGGTCGATGAGCATCGATAAGTTGTATCTATATTTTCTCCATTATTTCTCTTCATATGACAAGTATTAAAAAGGATTTGCCAGTAGATTGTCGACTTGATGATGACTGCTAGCTAAGACTTTAAAAGTAATGTGTTGACGTGATCAGTCCAATCAAAGCTACTGTAGATTTAACATGATTTGATGTCATTCTATCTGCGGCTAATAACCTTGAGCTTTCTTGGATGGACACTTCTAATATAACTCCATGGCAGAACCCAAGGGGTTAAAAGTTTTGAGCTCTAACCTTAGAATTGGGGGTGACATATTGTCCCATGAGTGACAGAAAACTGAGCCAATCAGGTGCACCGCTCTGCATTTTCTGCTGGCTAGCCCCACCACAGAAAGCACTGAGCTAGGCTGAAACACCTGCATTTTGGAGCTGCCTTACTCACTTCTACTTAAGTGTGGTGCTCAAAACAGGTGGTGCTCTGCCTCACCTGCCCTGAATGACGGGTCGCCGCTGTGTAGGAGCATCGTTGTGTCCCAAAACCATTGTTACTAAAGTTGCACTTGAAAACGGTTGTTATTTACAGGCTGCCTCAGACCACTTGTAGAACAGCTAAGTGCGTTTATTAGAGGCTTTTTTTGCCCTTCCATGTCACTTTATATACAGACGATCTCCCCTAAACACACAATCAAGATGTTTATTTGTCTCTGTGACTGCAGATAACTTCAGAACAAAGTCGACTACAAATAAGAAGTTTGTTTTTGCAATTGTTACAAACAAGCAATGGATAAAAATATTAATTAAATGAAAACAGATGACTGTATTAAAAGATGAACACAATTTAGGCTACATAGTCGGTTTTTGTTATGGTATCTTACAAGTTCCTGCAGTCTTGTTTGTCATTGCCCAGTGTCTGTATGCTCTCCCTCTGTGTCCTCCCAGGCCTACCCAGACGGAAGCAGTAAGGAAAAGAGGCGTGTGGCCATCGCCCAGGCCCTGGCCGGGGAGGTCAGCGTGGTGCCCCCCTCCCGTCTCATGGCCCTGCTGGGACAGGTGGGTGACATGTTCCTATACCTCTGGGCACCCATAGGGTCTTTTCACGTTAGTTCAGCACACACAGTGTGAGCTACGAGCAGGCTAATATTCTGTTGCAGCAGCTTGATGTCTCACATTTTGAGACCACCGATTTTAGTATTTTAACTGCCATCTTTTAACCACCATCTCGCTCAGTCCCTAAAATGGCAGCAGCACCAGGGTCTCCTGCCCCCAGGTATGACCATTGACCTGTTCAGGGGCAAGGCAGCTGTGAAGGATGTGGAGGAGGAGCGCTTCCCCACACAGCTCACCAGACACATAAAGGTACTGTATGCCCAGATGGGGTACTGTCAGTGTATTTTATTAGTGAGGGTGGTTTTGATGCTGCTTCTTGGCCGTTTCTTTCTTACAACAGAGATTCCTGTATCTCAATGGTACTGGCTTGGTTATGCAAAGCATAATTGAATCAAACAATGCATAAAAACGCTTAATGCATGACAACAAGAACAAGGAGTGCTATTTGGGTGTTATAATAATGCAGTGTTATTCTTATTCTTACTAGTTTGGGCAGAAGTCCCACGTGGAGTGTTCCCGCTTCTCTCCTGATGGTCAGTACTTGGTCACGGGATCAGTTGATGGTTTCATCGAGGTCTGGAACTTCACCACGGGCAAAATCAGAAAGGTATGTGTGCGATCCAACTCCAAATGATACTCGGATTTGTGGCAATTTGGGAAATATCACTGGATTTCAATTCATGGAGTTTTGAAAATACCCTTGCTAGCATTTTGTAAAATGACCTAATCAAATGTTTGTGATAGGATCTGAAGTACCAGGCGCAGGATAACTTCATGATGATGGACGATGCAGTGTTATGTATGTGCTTCAGCAGGGACACAGAGATGCTGGCCACAGGGGCCCAGGACGGCAAAATAAAGGTATGTACTATAGTGCTAAACGATTAACTGAGATGTTGGTTATTTTTCCGCTTTTTTAAACCTCTAATTGACCGACGTCAGTTCAATTTGAATTCCATTTAGTTCAGGTTTTTTCTGTGAGTTCGATGTGCAGTTTCTGTAGCGCTAAATCAGGTCACTCCTGAAGTGTGCAATGTAGTAGGTTCCAACAGACCAATATTCTACGTAGTTTAGCGCTGGAAATGTGGTATGTTGACTACAATAACCATAATCCACTGCGCGCCTGCTTAAACTTGTCCGGACTGCGAAGAGCAAACACGGAGACTGAAAATGTATGATCTAAGTGGTTGATGGTTGGTGTTCAGCGGTTATAAAAGTATGGCTTATTTACTTAGTAGTGATGCACCGATGTGACATTCCTCGCCAAAAAAAAACATACCGACAACCAATATTTTACATTTTTGTGGCTGTTTTAGTACAGTTAAATAGTTAACACACACACGTGGACGCAGCGGTCTAAGGCACTGCATCTCAGTGCAAGAGGCATCACTACAGTTCCTGGTTCGAATCCAGGCTGTATCACAACTGACCGGGATTGGGAGTCCCATAGGGCTGCGCACAATTGGCCCAGTCGTCTGGGCCGTCATTGTAAATAAGAATTTGTTCTTAACTGAATTGTCTATTTAAATAAAGGTTACACACACACACCAAAAAGTTATTTTGTTGGCATTTACGTATGTCTCCATTAACAGTAAAACATAATTAAAACCTATTTCTTTCACTTACTTGCTGTGCTGTTTCATTGTTCACTTGTTCAGTCATTTCATTCTCAACCAACACAAAGATGCCGTTTGGGTCTTTGTGTGTCAAAAAAGATACACGTCAAATATTTTAGCACATGGGACCAACACTACAGTACATGGTGCGTTTTATATTTTTGTTCAGTATACAAATACTAGAGCTGACACCTTGTGGTTATAATGTTGGACTGCATATGATTACACCAGGATCATACATAACATGAGGCAAACAAATATATTTTGTAATTAAATCAAATGAACCTTTCTGAACACCTTCATGATGGTGATATTTGCTAAGAACCCATACACTGCTCTTGCCATTTATCAGCCGTTTCTTTTCAAGTTATTAGCAAATGATTCCCAAGTTATCTCGGACGCGAATGCTTTTTAATATTCCCAATACTATCATATAAAATAGAGAACATCAACAAAACGTCAATGTGTGACGATTTGCTAATCCTGTTTCAGTATATAAATGACAAGCCACATGTACATGTTCATTGGACATGCCCACGAAGCCGATACTAATCCTATCATATGTCTGCATGAGGCATGCATGCCAAAAATAATCTCACATCCACTGTAAGCTATGGAACCGAAAGGTTAGAGCACGGATAGTGGAGGCTAGACAAATACCCTGGAGAGTGACCACAGTGAAGGGTCACTTTTACATGGGCAGCAAAGTAGCCATTAATTGTGTAAGTTCCATCCCGGGACGCAAACCTTAATCAAATGAGACTTGAAGCTAGTGTACCAACCACTGGAGGAGAGTGAGTGTAGCAGAATGAAGCAAAATTGCAGGAGGGGTGACTGGTGCTTTCTCAATTCATCCTGCCTCGATTCCTCTCATCACCTGAAAACCCGTTGGAGAAGAAATTGAGGGGGAGGGACCTTGTACCTTCTCCTCCAATACCGTTGCGATAGAATGTGAGTAATCAAGGAAAGACAAATTGAGACAAAGCCCTAGTAGCCATTGTGTGGTGATGTCACCCACCCTGAGACCTCAAGTACTGTTATCCTAGCCCAACCAATATCATGGTTTTGGTAGGATAATGGACACTGCTTTGGGTGTATGAAGTGTTGCTGTAGACAGTGGTTGCATCCTAGGTCAGCCATACAGGGATTGTTACACCCACACCAATGATCAAGGACATCAGCTGCAAATCTGTGCAATATCATCAGACAAAATCGTAGTGAGTGACAACCAAATAAAACAGGGAATGTTCAATTTCCAAACAATGCACTATTCTTAATTCAAAGAATCAAAACTTTATTTCATATCCTACAAAGAAAGCCTATATAAATGATTAGTGGGTTTAGACATCCATCTTACTCCAAAACAAGGGATGATTGAATAGTGTCAAGTACACATGATAAGCAGTATGTCTGGGCTGGGCTGGAACAGGATTACGGCAACAGAGCTCTAGGAGCAAGGTCGGCCATGCATGTTCTAAATCTATGTAATATTACTTTTAAAGTATTTTTATGTTTTTGTCCTACAAGCAATTCTAACAGTAAACCAATATTATATATAACCCATTGGAGATATACCCTTCAGTCCCCCCAGAACTTCATCTGCAGACCGGGTTAACAGCTTTCACAGGTCTGTGTCTGAAGTTAGGAAACGATCAAAATTAGACCAGGACTTGCTTCAGTATTCTCAAGTGATATTGCATTTGATATTGTTTCAATTGTGTTTTTGTGTTGTCGTAGTTCTCCGGGAAATCGGTTCATTAGCTAGCTAGGTAGCGAACGTTTGTCATCAATTTTTTGGGGGTGGCTGTCTATCCTAATATGTAGCTGACGTTAGCTAAAATAGATGCCGTAATCCAATTACCTGTGTGCTGCACATCGTCCTGGCACCGCCACCACCCGCTGCTGACTTTACTATCCATGCAGGCAACGCAGCGATGCTTCTTTGGGAAATCTTTAAATTGCAAAATAGATTTGTCCCTGATCGTAAGGACCATCCCATCCATGAATACTACGGTCGAAATGCTAATTTGACCTTGAGAAAACTACTAGACTAAGCTAGCTAGCCTAGCTGTTCACAGCTGCGATGGAACGGCTGTTTTACAAACGCACAACTCCAGGGTTCACTTCCACGCCTCCTTAAAAAGGTCTATAAGGAGTGTCACTTTTCCTTCAACTTTTGATGTTCAAACTCTTGCATTAGTGTGAGTATCCACTCAACCCATCTTCCCTACCTCGTCTCTCCTCTGACAGGTGTGGAAGATCCAGAGTGGCCAGTGCTTGCGACGCTTTGAGCGCGCCCACAGTAAAGGTGTCACCTGCCTCAGTTTCTGCAAGGACAGCAGCCAGCTGCTCAGTGCCTCCTTCGACCAGACCATTAGGTAACCTTCCGATATGAAACTATTTTTCTCTCATGCTTTCTCATTTCTAACTTTCTCCTCTTTTTTTTTTTTTTCTTCCTACCTGTACATCAGTGGTCACCAATGAACCATAACCGTTATGTTTTTGCATTCCACAGGGTTCACGGGCTGAAGTCGGGCAAGTCGCTGAAAGAGTTTCGAGGACACTCTTCGTTTGTTAATGAAGCAACATTCACACCTGACGGACACCATATCATCAGCGCTTCCTCTGACGGCACTGTAAAGGTATGAACCCCAACGCTGCAAAAGGCTGCTTAGAAGCCAGCAGTCCCAAAATGTACAAGGAAAATGTTATTTGCATCATATATTTTGACTTGGCTCCACCTACACTACATGCTGGTCAAACATCTCATTCCAAAATCATGGACATTAATATGGAGTTGGTCCCCCCTTTGCCGCTATAACAGCCTCCACTCTTCTGGGAAAGCTTTCCACTAGATGTTGGAACATTGCTGCGGGGACATGCTTCCATTCAGCCACGAGCATTAGTGAGGTCGAGCACTGATGTTGGGCGATTAGGCCTGGCTCGCACTCAACGTTCCAAATCATCCCAAAGGTGTTCGATGGGTTTGAGGTCAGGGCTCTGTGCAGGCCAGTCAAGTTCTTCCACACCGATCTCGACAAACCATTTCTGTATGGACCTCGCTTTGTGCATGGGGGCATTGACATGCTGAAACAGGAAAAGGCCTTCCCCAAACTGTTGCTACAAAGTAGGAAGCACAGAATCGCCTAGAATGTATGATGTAGCATTAAGATTTCCCTTCACTGGAACTCAGGGGCCTAGCCTGACCCATGAAGAAGAGCCCCAGACCATTATTCCTCATCCACCAAACTTTACAGTTGGCACTATGCTTTCGGGCTGGTAGCGTTCTCCTGGCATCCGCCAAACCCAGATTCGTCCATCGGACTACCAAGTGTGTTTCATCACTCCAGAGAACGCATTTCCACTGCTCCAGAGTCCAAAGGCGGCGAGCTTTACACCACTCCAGCCGGCACTTGGCATTGCGCATGGTGATCTTAGGCTTGTGTGCAACTGCTCGTCCATGGAAACCCATTTCATGAATCTCCCGATGAACAGTTCTTGTGCTGACGTTGCTTCGAGAGGCAGTTTGGAACTTGGTAGTGAGTGTTGCAACCGAGTACAGACAATTGTTTTATGCGCTTCGGCACACTGCAGTCCCGTTCTGTGAGCTTGTGGCCTAACACTTCGCGGCTGAGCCGTTGTTGCCCCTAAACGTTTCCACTTCACAATAACAGCACTTACAGTTGACCGGGGCAGAAATTTAACGGAGCTGGCTTGTTGGAAAGGTGGCATCCTATGACAGTGTCATTTTGGCCTTACTGAAGAGCTCAGAGACTTTCAATCTACTGCTAATGTTTGTCTATGGAGATAGCATGGCAGTGTGCTCGATTTTATACACCTGTCAGCAACGGGTGTGGCTGTAATAGCCGAATCCACTAATTTGAATGTGTGTGTACACACACACACACACAAGTGTATATTGACTTGTCTCCACCCTATACCAGATTGTCTAGTTCATAGTATGACCAGTATACCTGCATTTATAGCATAATAAATGTGCTCGGCTTTTGATTGTTAACCCTTGTCTGTGAATCTCTGTCAGGTGTGGAACATGAAAACCACAGAATGCACCAACACCTTCAAGTCCCTTGGCACCTCGGCCGGCACCGACATCACAGTCAACAACGTCATCCTGCTGCCCAAGAACCCAGAGCACTTTGTGGTGTGCAACCGCTCCAACACCGTAGTCATCATGAACATGCAGGGCCAGGTCAGGACTCAACTTGACCCCTTACGGTCGTCATAAACCCACGTATAACTGAATGAGTATTAATTTTGAATATTTGAAAATGATAGACATGACATGTATGACCTTATTCCCTCTGTCCTCCAGATTGTGAGGAGTTTTAGCTCTGGTAAGAGGGAGGGAGGAGACTTTGTCTGCTGCACGCTGTCTCCCCGTGGCGAGTGGATCTACTGTGTAGGAGAGGATTTTGTGCTCTACTGCTTCAGCACGGTCACTGGCAAGCTGGAGAGAACCCTGACAGTATGTTAATTCCAAATCATCTATATTTTAATACAATATGCCTTAACTGCGGAAGGATCTCCTCCTACAATATTGCACCAATTGTCTTCATTTCAGGCTCAAAAGAAGCGGGTTGACCTCTTACTGGCCATGTTAGATTCAGCTGTGTTTTGTATTGTTTGCTTATTTACCATGCTCTCGCAATGGAAATGATGTAAGCACTTGTAGGCCAATGTATCTGTAGAATGACTACATTGCCTATAATACTCGTTGATGGGTAATTCCAAATTACCATGGCAATTATGCATCACTGTAGTTATATTAGTGTGTGTTCGTTAATTCAATCTGGAGTGCCAGAGTGCGATCTGGGCGTTTTGTAAATTCAGAGTTTGTCAGATTGTCCGTTTTGTAAATTCAGAGTGTTTCGCTCTCGGAGCGTTCAGAGCACACTGGACGCTTCAGGCCAAGGGGTGGGGTTGATCCGAGCGTTCTGACCTCACAATGGCAGTCAAGCACTGAAGCTAACTTGCTAGCTACTTCGACTCAAATGAGAGTACACCTCACTCTGATAATTTTACTCACCCTAGCAGAGATGGGTAGGCTGTTTTCATGTTATCCAGAGCGTTGGTGACTAAATGTGCTGCTGGTAATTTAATGACGCTTTTTTTGCCAACGTTTACTGACACCGGCCATATTCAACGGGTGTTGAGTGTTCTTAAATTCATCAGTTATTCTACGCTCTTGTACACTCAGACTAGAGTGATCTAAAAACGAAGTAGAGGTGGAAATTACATTCCCAGTTTGGATGCACATTGGACATGCAGGACCAGCCCTAACCTACAGGTCTACTGTTTTTAATATTATAGATAACATGGCTTCGTGGTAGGCCTATCAAAACATTGTTTTTTAAAGAGAGAACATGCGCCATGATTCCACAGGAAATAGGCCTATGGTAGTTTTTTATGCTCCGGAGAGAATATTACTGCTATATATCCAGACACCCAAAAACTGTACAGATGAACACATTTTGATTTTGCAGGTGGGGGAAATTGCATTGCAATCATTAACATTTAACTCATGCCTGGTTAAAATAAAAATAAGAGTTGTCTATTTTACCTGAGAAATAATTTGTGTGTTGATGTCATTTAGTCAGACAAGGTCAGGGACAAGACACGCAATTCAACATTTCTGTTGGAAAAAACATACATTACCGATCAAAAGTTTGGACACACCTACTCATTCCATTGAGAGAATGCAAAGCTGTCATCAAGGCAAAGGGTGGCTACTTTGAAGAATCTCAAATCTAAAATATATTTTGACTTATTTAACACTTTTGGTTACTATATGATTCCATATGTGTTATTTCATAGTTTTAAAGTCTTCACTATTATTATACAATGTAGAAAATAGTACAAATAAAATAAACCCTTAACTGGTACTGTATATTGTCACACCGGATAGGTGGATTGAAATGTGTTGTTTTTACAGGGTCAACCATAGTAGTATGGCGCCCCTGAAGCAAACTAGGGTTAAGTGCGTTGCTCAAGGGCACATCAGCAGATTTTTCTCCTTTTCGCTCGGGTATTCAAACCAGCGAACTTTCGGTTACTGGCCCAATGCTTTAACCACTAGGCTACCTGTCGCCCTAGTTAGATGAATGTAAAAGAGCCAGGATTGACTAGTCTAAAGGTTGTATTAGAAACTCATCATGACATCTTGTCTCCCCTACCCTAGGTCCATGAGAAGGATGTGATTGGCATCGCCCACCACCCCCACCAGAACCTCATCTCCACGTACAGCGAGGACGGCCTACTCAAGCTCTGGAAACCCTGAGTATGGCCCTGCTTAACCCCACAAGCCCCCTTCCATCGGCATGCCAGCTGCTCTGCCCATGGGACTGTGCAGTGTTTTCCCTACCATTGCTTTAGGCGGGCCGGGTAATGTCTCCCATCTAGCTCTGTTCAGGCCAAAATGCTTTGGCCCCAATTGACAGTCCGTGTTTGCTGTTGTGGGGCTCCCGCGCCATGCCTAAGACAAGGTCTAACTAGGGAAAACACTGGGGTATTGGGAGTACAGTGATGGGCATTAGACAAACTTTTTTTATATATATTTTAAAAAATGATTAATGTAAATATTTTTTAATTGCGTTTTTTTTCTCTCAAGAATGTCTGGTTCAATATTTTGCCTCGTATCAGTCTGGTCAGCCATTGCTTTGTTTTACTGCACAGCAAGAAATAAAAAGGGCTGTTATTTGTCTCCTTTTTAAAAATTTGAATCCCTGAATGCGATGGTATTCCTTTCCATGTGTGTTGACGTGTGTTCCTAGATGTGAAACGCATGGATTGCTATTATGTATTGATTACGTGTCAGTGGTTGACTGGATTTACATTTTACATGTACCATTTCTTGTCGGGGCCAATAAAAAATATTTTTGACCAGGAACAAAGTGAAAGTATTTTCTGTCGAGCAGCCCTCTTATTGAGCCTTGATAGTCCGATTTACAGTATAAAATGTATGCACTCACTACTGTAAGTCTCTCTGGATACGAGCGTCTGCTAAATGTACAGCCTGCCAATTTGACAAGAGCTGGTTCGGATTGTTGAACAACAGGAAGGCTGAACAATCTTTATGCAATTTTGTGTTGGCCCCCAATATTTTATTTATTGGAAGAAGAAAAAACATTGAAACACTGATAAATGATAAAACACTTCATTGTGAGGCTAACTATAAGGGCTGGACATGCAGATGAACGAAAAGCTGGGGTCTGGTATTAAGGACATTTTCTGAAATGACAATGCAGAAATATTACATATATTTTAACAAATTGAATAATTATTACTTTTATGTAGGAGAGAAAGTCTTGGCTGCTTCCCAAATGGTTAGTGCACCAAGTGTGTAGTCATCGATGTCGGGCCTAGATACCTGAAAGCCGGGTTCGCTGGGGCGGATGTGCCTTCGTGCGTAATTCCCAGTGTTATGGGTTTGGTGCGCCAATGCTCCTTGGATCACAAACGCGGCAAGTGAAATCTTAGAAAACCCAAACATATGCACCGGCTAACGTGGGATACTGGCATAGTAACAGAATGGGATGCCAAAGAGAGGCTGTGTATCCCAAGCGAAGAGCACGACGCGCTTTTACGTGACCCACCATAGTCCGAACATCATTAAAAAGCTAGCCGAAATCATGTTCGAGAGCTTCGGCATCAGTCGGTTGTATCCACGTATTCCTATGGTAGGGCCAGTGGACTGATTTTGAAGTGAGGGCACGGACGCCCTTTCCAGTCCCCATTGCATGCCAAGTTACACGTCGTGCAGAATAAGCAGGATGAAGCCTTGACCTCTACTTACAGAAGTTACGGGCAGGAGTATGGAAAACCGTTGACCAATTGGGCCTAATGGGTTTAATCGAGGCAAAATTTTGTTACTGTATGTAGCCTGACATAGACACTGAATTAAAAGAGAAAGTGACAAGGTGCAATACAAGCTTCCAGATGGGAATTATCTCATTGGGTATGGAGTGTTCTTTGTCCAGAGGTGCTATTCCAGCCAAATATGATTGGATCCCATGACTTCATATTATGGTCATGAACTGTATCAATAAATGTGACAAACTGGAGACATACAAAACATCCTAATATGCGAAGGCACAATGTTCAGTGGTCTTCCACCAAATGGCATCATGCAGTGGGACTACGGTTGTGGCATCCCAGGAGCGTCAAAACACATTGTGGCTTGGAGGTTCCATCCTTGCCTCCCTGTCCTCGTTCCAGTCACTTCGGATTCGGAGGAAACGGGCCCTTTTCCTCGAAGTTTTTTCAGAAAATAATGCTGTAAATTGTACCATTTAACAAGACAGAGATCTGTTCATAATGCCTTAACACGGAACACACAACGGCTGCGCGCGCGCTACCGTGCATACATGTATTTTGTCCACCCACACCAAACGCGATCACAACACGTAGGTTAAAATATCAAAAACTCTGAACCAATGACATTAATTTGGGGACAGGTCGAAAAGCATTGAACATGTATGGCAATTTAGCTAGTTAGCTTGCACTGGCTAGCTAATTTGTCCTACTTAGCTAGCGAATTTGTCCTGGGATATAAATATTTGTTATTTTACCTGAAATGCACAAGGTCCCCTACTCCGACAATTAATCCACACATAAAACAGCCAACAGAATCGTTTCTAGTCATCTCTCCTATTTCCAGGCTTTTTCATCTTTGAACTTATATGGTGATTGGCATCTACACTCTTACCACAACAACCTGCAAAACAGTTAGTCTTTCAATCACGTGGGTATAACCAGGGTACCTGCTTCTATAAACCAATGAGGAGATGGCAGAGGCAGGACTTGCAGCACGATCTGCGTCAGATATAGAAAGGACTTCTATTTTAGCCCTTGGCATTGCAGTAATTGAATAACATGGATTTCCGCCCCCCTTTCGGAAAAGCTGACCACGACTCCATTTTGTTGATCCCTGCCTACAGACAGAAACTAAAACAAGAGGCTCCCACGCTGAGGTCTGTCCAACGCTGGTCCGACCAAGCTGACTCCACACTCCAAGACTGCTTCCATCACGTGGACTGGGAGATGTTTCGTATTGCGTCAGATAACAACATTGACGAATACGCTGATTCGGTGTGCGAGTTCATTAGAACGTGCGTTGAAGATGTCGTTCCCATAGCAACGATTAAAACATTCCCTAACCAGAAACCGTGGATTGATGGCAGCATTCGTGTGAAACTGAAAGCGCGAACCACTGCTTTTAATCAGGGCAAGGTGTCTGGTAACATGACCGAATACAAACAGTGCAGCTATTCCCTCCGCAAGGCTATCAAACAAGCTAAGCGCCAGTACAGAGACAAAGTAGAATCTCAATTCAACGGCTCAGACACAAGAGGCATGTGGCAGGGTCTACAGTCAATCACGGACTACAGGAAGAAACCCAGCCCAGTCACGGACCAGGATGTCTTGCTCCCAGGCAGACTAAATAACTTTTTTGCCCGCTTTGAGGACAATACAGTGCCACTGACACGGCCTGCAACGAAAACATGCGGTCTCTCCTTCACTGCAGCCGAGGTGAGTAAGACATTTAAACGTGTTAACCCTCGCAAGGCTGCAGGCCCAGATGGCATCCCCAGCCGCGCACTCAGAGCATGCGCAGACCAGCTGGCCGGTGTGTTTACGGACATATTCAATCAATCCCTATACCAGTCTGCTGTTCCCACATGCTTCAAGAGGGCCACCATTGTTCCTGTTCCCAAGAAAGCTAAGGTAACTGAGCTAAATGACTACCGCCCCGTAGCACTCACATCCGTCATCATGAAGTGCTTTGAGAGACTAGTCAAGGACCATATCACCTCCACCCTACCTGACACCCTAGACCCACTCCAATTTGCTTACCGCCCAAATAGGTCCACAGACGATGCAATCTCAACCACACTGCACACTGCCCTAACCCATCTGGACAAGAGGAATACCTATGTGAGAATGCTGTTCATCGACTACAGCTCGGCATTCAACACCATAGTACCCTCCAAGCTCGTCATCAAGCTCGAGACCCTGGGTCTCGACCCCGCCCTGTGCAACTGGGTACTGGACTTCCTGACGGGCCGCCCCCAGGTGGTGAGGGTAGGCAACAACATCTCCTCCCCGCTGATCCTCAACACTGGGGCCCCACAAGGTTGCGTTCTGAGCCCTCTCCTGTACTCCCTGTTCACCCACGACTGCGTGGCCACGCACGCCTCCAACTCAATCATCAAGTTTGCGGACGACACAACAGTGGTAGGCTTGATTACCAACAACGATGAGACGGCCTACAGGGAGGAGGTGAGGGCCCTCGGAGTGTGGTGTCAGGAAAACAACCTCACACTCAACGTCAACAAAACTAAGGAGATGATTGTGGACTTCAGGAAACAGCAGAGGGAACACCCCCCTATCCACATCGATGGAACAGTAGTGGAGAGGGTAGCAAGTTTTAAGTTCCTCGGCATACACATCACAGACAAACTGAATTGGTCCACTCACACAGACAGCATCGTGAAGAAGGCGCAGCAGCGCCTCTTCAACCTCAGGAGGCTGAAGAAATTCGGCTTGTCACCAAAAGCACTCACAAACTTCTACAGATGCACAATCGAGAGCATCCTGGCGGGCTGTATCACCGCCTGGTATGGCAACTGCACCGCCCTCAACCGTAAGGCTCTCCAGAGGGTAGTGAGGTCTGCACAACGCATCACCGGGGGCAAACTACCTGCCCTCCAGGACACCTACACCACCCGATGTCACAGGAAGGCCATAAAGATCATCAAGGACATCAACCACCCGAGCCACTGCCTGTTCACCCCGCTATCATCCAGAAGGCGAGGTCAGTACAGGTGCATCAAAGCTGGGACCGAGAGACTGAAAAACAGCTTCTATCTCAAGGCCATCAGACTGTTAAACAGCCACCACTAACACTGAGTGGCTGCTGCCAACACACTGACACTGACTCAACTCCAGCCACTTTAATAGTGGGAATTGATGGGAAATGATGTAAATATATCACTAGCCACTTTAAACAATGCTACCTTATATAATGTTACTTACCCTACATTATTCATCTCATATGCATACGTATATACTGTACTCTATATCATCGACGGTATCCTTATGTAATACATGTATCACTAGCCACTTTATACTATACTATGCCACTTTGTTTACATACTCATCTCATTTGTACATACTGTACCCGATACCATCTACTGTATCTTGCCTATGCTGCTCTGTACCATCACTCATTCATATATCCTTATGTACATATTCTTTATCCCCTTACACTGTGTACAAGACAGTAGTTTTGGAATTGTTAGTTAGATTACTTGTTATTACTGCATTGTCGGAACTAGAAGCACAAGCATTTCGCTACACTCGCATTAACATCTGCTAACCATGTGTATGTGACAAATAAAATTTGATTTGATTTGATTTGATTTTTACATTTAGTTTTGGGACACACGCGACGTGTCCGGTCTGGTCAGCATGTTAGTCATACAAGAATGACAAGAGATCCAGTATACATCTTTATTAATAGGATACGTTTATGATAAGATGATTATTGCTTTACAGTTCAAATATAGAAAACAGTGATGACAAAAAGCTATTTCAGAATACTCAGCTTCCACTTGACACCATTTCTCATTTTTGGGGGTGGTGGAGTCTCTGAATCTGCAAAAAGGAAGAGCATATTTTATTAATAAAACTAAAAAGGGAATTAGAACATTTTAGCACCTAGTATTGCTAAACAAATAAGTAAATACTATATTTTCAATAGGAATACTACTAAAACTGACCTTGGGTTGCTGAGGGTCTTGGCTGTTGAAATGAAGCCATGATGCTGTTGGCTGTGGAGTTAGGACCTGTGATCTGAAGAACAAAATGGAAACAGGTTAAATTAACTCTTAAGAACAAGTCCTTGTGTGTGTGTGTGTGTGTGTGTGTCTCACCGGTGCCTGGGTCTGCTGAAGACCCTCCTGCCACACCTCGGGAAGGGCCACCTCTATCATCTGGAGAGCCTCCCCATAGGCATGTTGCAACCTCCCGGCCTGTCCGTCAAACTGGAACAGCACCAGGGCCTTCAGCAGGCTGTGCACCTCTTCTGCAGGGGTGGAACAAAACAATGTAAATCACACAGGAGCTGCCCACACCACTCTACCGTTTAAGTAGCACTAAAACAAACATGAATGAGACGATTAAAAACTACTCCAACCAGGTAACTGTAATTCCATTGAGGACTTCAGAGAAAATCATTGTGTGAGAGTAGGTCAAAGGGATGAAAGAGAGAGAAATAAAGGGGGAAGGGTTAAGGATGTGCATCTCCCACCTCTCATCTTGTCCACAGAGTGGATGATCTCTGCCAGGGCATGCAGCAGGGCCATGTCCTCTAGGGGGGTCCCTTCCTTCAGACTCAGCTTCTTGCGCTCTGCCTTCCGGCGATTCTTAGACGACCTCCTGAGAGACAGAGGTCAGTTCCTATCTCATAGTGCTGACACCTTACTCCTAAACCCACATCTAACCCCACTAGGTATTTAATGTCATTTATACAAATGTGTAAAATGCTGACTCACGAGGAGATGCGGGAGTTACTATGCGAGTACTTGGAGCCAGCATGACTGCCTGTCATCACACTACTGGCCTCTGAGTAGAGCTCTGCCTCCGGACAGTCTGGGACATCCTCATCTAGAAGGAGAGATGGAGAGACAGAACAAGAGAAAGGGAGAAACAAAGCGAGGGAGGCAGGCCAATGTAACATGGAAAAGCCAAATTGTCAGAGCCTTAAAACTATTATAAACTGTATACTTCCGTAAGTAACGCAACAATTAATGGTTTACCCAGTAACTCCAGCCTGGCTTTTTCCTTAAGCTCCCGTACCACGGACAGACGGGTTTTGTGACGAGTGAACGTCGCCTTCTGAGCTTCCAGGTAAGAGGCCTGAGAACTACATGCTAAAGACAGTGTTGATAAAAACAATGCATATACATTTGGTACCATAAAGAGGACCTATATAACAAAAATATTGAACATTGAAATATCATTAGCACTTTGTCATGCAAAATGGGAGTTTACCTTCCAAGAGAGCTGGTTTGAAGTTTGTTTCAATTATGTCTTGTCTGTTGTACAAATACACCTAGAACAGACAAAAGAGAATGTCATTTTGTCTTGGTTTGGGAAATGTTTGAAGAGCGTGTTGAACGATGGAGGCCATCTTGTTAACTCACCAATCGAAGTGCTTCTTCCCAGACTGCACCTGTGATCAGAGCTGAGATGGCCTCCTCACAGTCCTTGGCATACCGCTCCAACAATATGGCCGCCTCCGTATATCTTCTGAGCTCTATCAGTTTCTCTGAAATGATAAGGGGGAAATATGAAACCAAATGAGCAGCACATATTGAATATCACAGCAACTTTAAAGACTTGATGGTGGAGCTGTGTGGCGCAGAGTAGCCACTGTACCTGCCAGGTCCCTGGCCAGCAATGCCAGCTGGTCGGATGGCAGGGGGATCTGCTCTGCCACACAGAGGGCGTTCCTCCAGCTGGCACTGCCCACAAAGGCCTGGAGGGCGCGGGTCGCCTCGCCGCAGCGCCACAGCAACAACCCTGCCTGCTCCGCCTGCTGCTGCTCCATCAGGTACTCGGCGTAGGCACAGCTCAGCGCCTGGACAGAGGTTAGAGGTCAGAGACATAACAGTAGCACATCGTGAGGCTACTTATTTATTAAAATGTGCATTACCTTGTACTGAGGGCTGTCTGTTGGGTAGAGCCCCAGGGCTTCACTATACAGCCTCTGGTCCTTCACCAGATTCAGGGCCTCGGTGAAGTGCTTCTCACCTGGCACAAAACACAACACCCAGTTTAGGTCATTCATTTCAAATGATGAATTGTCCTCTTGATAACATGCTGAGATGACCATGGCAGGACACACTCACCACACTTGCTGAGGTGATGCAAGGCCTTCCTGTATCTCTTGAGGTGTTTGTCAATGGAGTAGCGCTGGTAGTTGGGCTCTAGAGTCTTCAGCATGTTCAGGAAGGGAAGGTACTCTTTGGGGTCCTTGAATGTTTGGGAAGGCAAAGGAGAATCAGAGACGTCAGACCTAGGACCATGCCTCAGGACTACCTGGCATGATAACTCCTTGCTGTCCCCAGTCCACCTGGCCGTGCTGCTGCTCCAGTTTCAACTGTTCTGCCTGCGGCTATGGAACCCTGACCTGTTCACCGGACGTGCTGTTTTCAACTCTCTAGAGACAGCAGGAGCGGTAGAGATACTCTGAATGATCGGCTATGAAAAGCCAACTGACATTTACTCCTGAGGTGCTGACTTGCTGCACCCTCGACAACTACTGTGATTATTATTATTTGACCATGCTGGTCATTTATGAACATTTTAACATCTTGGCCATGTTCTGTTATAATCTCCACCCGGCACAGCCAGAAGAGGACTGGCCACCTCTCATAGACAGGTTCCTCTCTAGGTTTCTTCCTAGGTTTTGGCCTTTCTAGGGAGTTTTTCCTAGCCACCGTGCTTCTACACCTGCATTGCTGTTTGGGGTTTTAGGCTGGGTTTCTGTACAGCACTTTGAGATATCAGCTGATGTAAGGGCTATATAAATACATTTGATTTGAATCAAATCGCTTTAATACCCATAAAAATGGATGGAAGTAGCACAGTTGTTTCTCTATTTGCAGTGAACGCCCAGTCGTCCACCAAAGTTTCTGCAGCAATGGCGTCGTCACGGTAACTATATTAGGTACTGTTCTGTACAGTGAAGTACTATTCGACTGTCACTCACCTTTTGGGACTTCTCGGCCACCATGAGGACCAAGTCAAAGTCGTAGGTGCCCAGAGAGTGTTCATACAGCTCGTTGACATTGACCAAGAACAAGAGGTACTTCAGAGCCTCCTCCGCACTCACTGCGTTGGCAGCACTGGGTGGGTTCACTACAAATACACACGTTACAAACACAGATTTCAGATATCTTGATAACAATTCCTTGTTCGTCTGGCTGATCTGCTCGCGTCCGTTTTACCTCGAAGCTCGTGGACTTTCTGCAGGGCAACCTCCAGCTCAGGAACAGTCTTCTTCACGTGTGACGTCAAAATAGACAGACAGTACCTGAGGATGATAATGACAATATTATTCTCTCAATCAAGAATCTTGTAAAAGAAACATGATTCAAGTGCAATACTAAACTCGGCAAAAAAAAGAAACGTCCTCTCACGGTCAACTGCGTTTATTTTCAGCAAACTTAACATGTGTAAATATTTGTATGAACATAACAGGATTCAACAACTGAGACATACACTGAACAAGTTCCACATACATGTGTCCCTGAACAAAGGGGAGGTCAAAATCAAAAGTAACAGTCAGTATCTGGTGGCCACCAGCTGCATTAAGTACTGCAGTGCATCTCCTCCTCATGGACTGTACCAGATTTGCCAGTTTGCTGTGAGATGTTACCCAACTCTTCCACCAAGGCACCTGCAAGTTCCCGGACATTTCTGGGGGGGGGGGGGGGGGGGGGGGGGGTGGCCTTAGCCCTCACCCTCTGATCCAACAGGTCCCAGATGTACTCAATGGGATTGAGATCCGGGCTCTTCGCTGGCAGAACACTGACATTCCTGTCTTGCAGAAAATCACACACAGAACTAGCAGTATGGCTGGTGGCAATGCTGGAGGGTCATAACAGGATGAGCCTGCAGGAAGGGTACCACATGAGGGAGGAGGATGTCTTCCCTGTAATGCACAGCGTTGAGATTGGCTGCAATGACAACAATGACAACAAGCTCAGTCCGATGATGCTGTGACACACCGCCCCAGACCATTTTTTTATTTTTTATCTTTATTTAACTAGGCAAGTCAGTTAAGAACAAATTCTTATTTTCAATGACGGCCTAGGAACAGTGGGTTAACTGCCTGTTCAGGGGCAGAACGACAGATTTGTACCTTGTCAGCTCGGGGGTTTGAACTTGCAACCTTCCGGTTACTAGTCCAACACTCTAACCACTAGGCTACCCTGCCGCCCCACCATGACGGACCCTCTACCTCCAAATCGATCCCGCCCCAGTGACTCGTCAGTGAAGAGCAGTTATTGCCAGTCCTGTCTGGTCCAGCAACGGTGGGTTTGTGCCTATAGGCGATGTTGTTGCCAGTGATGTCTGGTGAGGACCTGCCTTACAACAGATATACAAGCCCTCAGTCCAGCCTCTCTCAGCCTATTGTGGACAGTCTGAGCACTGATGGAGGGACTGATGGAGGGATTGTGCGTTCCTGGTGTAACTCAGGCAGTAACTAGTTCGGATGTACCGATCCTGTGCAGGTGTTGTTACAAGTGTTCTGCCACTGCGAGGACGATCAGCTGTCCGTCCTGTCTCCCTGTAGCGCTGTCTTAGGCGTCTCACAGTACGGACATTGCATTTTATTACCCTGGCCACATCTGCAGTCCTCATGCATGCCTAAGGCATATTCATGCAGATGAGCAGGGACCCTGAGCATCTTTCTTTTGGTGTTTTTCAGAGTCAGTAGAAAGGCCTCTTTAGTGTCCTAAGTTTTCATAACTGTGACCTTAATGGCCTACCGTCTGTAAGCTGTTAGTGTCTTAACAACCGTTCCACAGGTGCATGTTCATTAATTGTTTATGGTTCATTGAACAAGCATGGGAAACAGTGTTTAAACCCTTTACAATGAAGATCTGTGAAGTTATTTGGATTTTTACAAATTATCTTTGAAAGACAGGGTCCTGAAAAAGGGACGTTTCTTTTTTTGCTGAGTTTAGTTCAAATGCTCTGTAAATAGTGCAATACAAAACAAATGTTATTTGTTTTCAATGACAAAAAGGATAAAGATAACCCGTATCAAGAGCACACTCACTTATGCTGGTCCATAGATTCCATGGTGCAGCGTAACGCATCACAGACAATATCCACCTTTTTCCCACAAGCTGCAGGGGCTGACTGTCCTGTAGTGTTCACTGGACAAGGGTACATTGTTGTAGTGGTATCTTCCTCCCTGAAAAAGGACAAAATAAGTACATACTGAAACAAATGACAATTTCCTAAAATACATTACAAATGGGCATCGTTTTGTCATTGTTGTAGAAAAAACAAAAAGGCTGAACGTTCTTACTTGAGCTCTGTTAGGAACAGGTTGATGTGATTGATAGAGTCCAGCTGTCTCAGGAAAGTCTCCACGCTCTCTAAAAACACCTGCCCGAAAGCATACACAGT
Organism: Oncorhynchus clarkii lewisi; assembly: GCF_045791955.1. NCBI lineage: Eukaryota > Metazoa > Chordata > Actinopteri > Salmoniformes > Salmonidae > Oncorhynchus > Oncorhynchus clarkii. The sequence goes on along the minus strand of NC_092177.1, from coordinate 33,187,694 downwards.
CTTGTTGCATGTGCCATTCTACACCATAAGGTCACAGAGAGGTTAATTGAAAAAGAAGAAGCGACCTGGTTGTGCGTTCACCCACCTTGGGGTTGTGGTCGTAGATCAGGTTGAGGTTGATCCGCAGCTTCCTCATGCACTCAAAGGCCTCTCGGAACCTCTGACTGTCCAGCCACTTTCGGAGCTGAGCCAACACCAGTGCTCGATGGCGGATGGTCTCCAGGTTACCGCGAGGCATCTGCAGACACACATCCAACGTGCTCAAAAATCAACACGACCAGAGACGTAGAGCTAAGCAATATGGGTAATAGCGATGATGTAACCTGGGTTTTTAATTTGTTTTATGACAGACGGAACAGTTCAGACCTGTAGGATGAGCCTGGTGTCCTGGGGGACCACAGTGACGATTCTGGAGCCCCTCTCTACCCTGCGGAGAGTCTCGTCATTCTGGTCATTCTGATTCTGACCTCCGTCGGCAGCCAAGGCCACCTGCAGCCCTTTGACAGTGAGCGTGGTGAGTCGGAAGCAGCGGCAAGTGTGCGAGTGTGTGGTGAGCAGCAGGAAGTCGTCGTAGACCACAAAGGAGGAAACGTTGGAGGCCACCTGTGGATGATGAACAGAGGGAGGCAATGGCACCATCAGGTTGGTTAATAAAGTTAAATGTTTTTAATGAATATGACATTGAGTGCCACACTCACTGCAGCTCATTCATTCAAGTAAGAGGTGTTTCCATCCATCACAATGATAACTCTGCCTTTGTGCTGAATCACCAAGGCAAAACAATAGACATACCTCTGTCTCACCAACAAACAGGTGAGATCGGTCCGTAAGCCCTAACAGATGCTCCTGTTGACATTACCAAAAAGAAGAAAAAAAAACGTCACCTTGATTAGAGACCAGGAGGTAGGTACTTTTGGCACAATCAAAATGATCAAATCACCAAATTATAGCAATATTGCCATTTTCTGTGAGAACAGTATTCAGTTAGATTGTTTCCTTACCTCTTCTATGGTAAAGAGGGCCGTCTGCACACAGGGATCTGGGAAGTTGATTCTGCAGCCTGTTGAGTCCTGCCACTCCACCACACTAGGTTTCAAAGAGTCTGGGGACACCATGCACAGATCAAATTTTAATATTTTTTATTATAATTATTTATGTATTTTTTTTACATACAGGGCTGTTCAAGCTGGAGACGTAAAAGACATCATGATCGAACTCTGCAAGTAAGTCTACAAGCAATATTCTCATAACCCAGGAAGTAGTCATTACTGACCCCAGAGGAACTTCCTGATCTGGCCATCCTCCAGCTGCAGCGCCACCGTGCCCGTCTTGGAGCTGTGACACATGCTGATCACGTGACCTTCAACCTCCACATGTGACCTGGGGATATAGAAACAGTTAGGGGGACATTTGACAGAACATATGTTCAAATCAAATCAAATTGTATTTGTCACATACACATGGTTAGCAGATGTTAATGCGAGTGTAGCGAAATGCTTGTGCTTCTAGTTCCGACAATGCAGTAATAACCAAAGCAAGTTGTGTTGTTGTCGTCAACTACAATTCCTCCTTACCTGATCTCCAGGGTTGGCTGGGGGCCCTGGGCCTCTGAGGGTCCCAGGATGAGCATCTTGGACTGGGACGGCCCGTCTGTACAGGCCCCCACCCCCAGGAACACATCCTCTCTCAGCCACAGCAGCAGACGCAAAGCCAGGGGTTCCTCCTGATCCACCGCAACCCTGCAACACAGCCACAATGTTAGGGCGCAATACAACGTTAGTGTGAGGGTCATAATAGAAAAAGCTTTGGATGAATGACTGTCCTGATTGTACCTGTAGGTTGTCTTTAGCTGAGGGGCGTGTGTGACAGATCGGAATCCTCCCAATCCGGCTGCAGGCTCACTCAGTTTCTCAGTACCTGAACACATAACCAGACTTTATGTACCCAGTACCTGTCTTAATGAATTAATAGCAAGCAGTGTGAGTGGGAAAAGGGATGTAGAGGAAAAAGCAGCCATGGAGATACACGTATCAAGAGAATAAGGGGCAAAGAGAGAGAGAAGAGTAATGGCTGAGAAATAAGAGGAAACTTCAGGTGGCTCACCTTGGCCGTAGACAGAGATGTGTCCGTCGGCTGTGAGCGCTGCCAGCTCATTGGTCCTCTGGCGCTGGAAGGTCACCAGGTTGACGGGGGCGGGCAGCTGAAGGTCGTAGGCACACATGGGCGGGGGCACCACACACTGACGAAACGTTGACACGAGGAGCTTGTCTACAAAACAGAGGCATTCAGACAAACTCGATGCGTTTTAGATGCTCCATATCTCCCCTGCTCTAATTCATTGGCCCTTTATGAATAATTTTTTTTTTAAAGGCACATTTCCTTTCTTCCTGTCCTTGAGGAAATCACTGATCTGACACAGTACTGTTTGCGAAAGCAACGGGGTTGGAAACCATGTCTTCATCTATCCACTCACTTATATATCAGTGATCTGTCAAAGATTACTACAAACAAGGTCCGTGTCTGACTGACTCACCGCCGTCAATCACGGCCACGTTGGCGTTGTCATGCCCGTCCTCCCCGTGGCTGCGGTCGGTGCTCCAGCCCCAGTCGTAGTTCAGGCTGACCCAGCCTCGGGTCACAAGGTGCAGCCGCAGGGGCATCTCAGGATCCCAGCTCACGTAGGCTGGTGCCCTCTGGGGGTCGCTGCCGAAGTACAGGTTCTGCTTCAGGTACCAGTGGTAGTTACCTACTGTCCACAGCTGAACTGGAGGAGGGAGGGTGAGGGAGTGAGGCAGGGGTCAAAAAAAGCTATGCCACGGTTGGCTTCATCCTTGATACTACAATGTATGCTGAACGTCCCTCCGGATCAGTTCAACACATTAGAACATCTACTTGGTAAAAAGGCAACAAATTGACTGAAAGACAATTTGATTAACCAATGTTATAAATGTAAGAAATAATATTGGGAGTAATGGGTAGAGTATCTTACTATATGTGTTGACTTGACCCCCCTCTCCCGGTGTCATGTCCTCCAGCCACACAGCCAACACAGTCGAGTCACTGTTCCATAGCAGCTCCTTCACCTGCAACAGTCACACAGATCTAGGATCAGTTGCCCTCCCCAAATCCTAACCATTAAGAAAATGCTAAACTGATCTTAGATCAGTGTGTATAGTATTTGTGTGACCGTCACCTACCTTGACCTGTTCTTTGCCAAAGGGCAGGGTGAAGTCGCCGTGTAGGAGGCCGTTCTTCTCCATAAACACCACACTGTGCTTGTTAGGATGACGCTGTGTGGCTGCTATCAAACTACCTGATGGTCTGAAACAAGGCATTGGTTTCAATGTAGCTCACACGCAAACTATGTTGTGATATTCATTGTATTTGAGTTACCCAATCCCTAAATTATAATACAACAAGGTACTCAAAGATGAAGGATTCTCCACAGAAATCTTACTTCCAACACAGTGACTGCTCCAGACCGTTGACGGTTTCACTTGTCGACTGTAAGACACACTCTCTGTTCCACACTCTGACCTTCCTGGCACCTGAAACACCACACATACAGTGCCTTGCGAAAGTATTCGGCCCCCTTGAACTTTGCGACCTTTTGCCACATTTCAGGCTTCAAACATAAAGATATAAAACTGTATTTTTTTGTGAAGAATCAACAACAAGTGGGACACAATCATGAAGTGGAACGACATTTATTGGATATTTCAAACTTTTTTAACAAATCAAAAACTGAAAAATTGGGCGTGCAAAATTATTCAGCCCCCTTAAGTTAATACTTTGTAGCGCCACCTTTTGCTGCGATTACAGCTGTAAGTCGCTTGGGGTATGTCTCTATCAGTTTTGCACATCGAGAGACTGCCATTTTTTCCCATTCCTCCTTGCAAAACAGCTCGAGCTCAGTGAGGTTGGATGGAGAGCATTTGTGAACAGCAGTTTTCAGTTCTTTCCACAGATTCTCGATTGGATTCAGGTCTGGACTTTGACTTGGCCATTCTAACACCTGGATATGTTTATTTTTGAACCATTCCATTGTAGATTTTGCTTTATGTTTTGGATCATTGTCTTGTTGGAAGACAAATCTCCGTCCCAGTCTCAGGTCTTTTGCAGACTCCATCAGGTTTTCTTCCAGAATGGTCCTGTATTTGGCTCCATCCATCTTCCCATCAATTTTAACCATCTTCCCTGTCCCTGCTGAAGAAAAGCAGGCCCAAACCATGATGCTGCCACCACCATGTTTGACAGTGGGGATGGTGTGTTCAGCTGTGTTGCTTTTACGCCAAACATAACGTTTTGCATTGTTGCCAAAAAGTTCAATTTTGGTTTCATCTGACCAGAGCACCTTCTTCCACATGTTTGGTGTGTCTCCCAGGTGGCTTGTGGCAAACTTTAAACAACACTTTTTATGGATATCTTTAAGAAATGGCTTTCTTCTTGCCACTCTTCCATAAAGGCCAGATTTGTGCAATATACGACTGATTGTTGTCCTATGGACAGAGTCTCCCACCTCAGCTGTAGATCTCTGCAGTTCATCCAGAGTGATCATAGGCCTCTTGGCTGCATCTCTGATCAGTCTTCTCCTTGTATGAGCTGAAAGTTTAGAGGGACGGCCAGGTCTTGGTAGATTTGCAGTGGTCTGATACTCCTTCCATTTCAATATTATCGCTTGCACAGTGCTCCTTGGGATGTTTAAAGCTTGGGAAATCTTTTTGTATCCAAATCCGGCTTTAAACTTCTTCACAACAGTATCTCGGACCTGCCTGGTGTGTTCCTTGTTCTTCATGATGCTCTCTGCGCTTTTAACGGACCTCTGAGACTATCACAGTGCAGGTGCATTTATACGGAGACTTGATTACACACAGGTGGATTGTATTTATCATCAGTCATTTAGGTCAACATTGGATCATTCAGAGATCCTCACTGAACTTCTGGAGAGAGTTTGCTGCACTGAAAGTAAAGGGGCTGAATAATTTTGCACGCCCAATTTTTCAGTTTTTGATTTGTTAAAAAAGTTTGAAATATCCAATAAATGTCGTTCCACTTCATGATTGTGTCCCACTTGTTGTTGATTCTTCACAAAAAAATACAGTTTTATATCTTTATGTTTGAAGCCTGAAATGTGGCAAAAGGTCGCAAAGTTCAAGGGGGCCGAAAACTTTTGCAAGGCACTGTATGCAATGCATGTGATACCAACACAATCTACAGTATTTATCGTTTTACAGAAATTGTTTCACTTCACTCCTTAGAGTTTGTGAAAAACATTGATTCTCACCAGTCAGGGGGCAAACTGAGCTCACAGCGAAGAGCTGCCCGTCTCCTCTCCACGTCACCCTCGGCCTGCGGTCGTCCCACGACATGGCCGGCTGCACGTCCTGTCACAGAGACAGAGAGAGACAGAGACAGAGAGAGACAGAGACAGAGAGAGAGAGCGAGGAGGGACAGAGACCTTCATCAAATAGTGTTCAACTGCTCTTTTTAGGGTGAAGGGTGAATAATACTCCTTACTATAGTCTTCTTCTGGGCAGCATGCTTGCCCTCTGAGCCATGGAACTGTGTCTCTTTCTTCCCCCAGCCCACTGTGATAAACTTCCCTAAAACACATAAAAAGGTGTGTCAGTCAACCATATGCGTCGTGTACATACACAGAAATTTCACATTGTGGCCCCATCTTAATGTAATTTGATCACTTACCCTCTCCAAAGTCATCCTGATGGATCCCAACCTCCGTGATGGGTTCAAAGTTTTTGGTCATCATGATAATGGTGTCCTGACCTGAAAGGTATCAAGAACGAGAGCATGACTTACGATGGCTCATGATAGACCACATGAACAATAGACTATTCAATAAATTACCATAATCTAGAGGTGGTTGGTATACTGACCAGTGGTGAGAGTGACCAGCTCCTGGTCCGGGCTCCAGCTCATGGCTGACAGACCACTGTCCACACTGCCCACACACTCCAGCTGAAATGGACACCCACACACATGTGAAAACAGAGGCAGAAACAGACCTGTTATGAGTGCAATCTTATGTCATTTCAATAAACAGGGTTACTACTTCAAATCTTAATACCTGGTTAGTGTTGAGATTGTAGAGAATGACATCACCAGTGGCTGTTGCCACGCACACAGACTCCTGGTCTGGTAAGTCTTGGATACCAACAACTGTCCCACCGCCATCCTCTGGAAGATAGCGCTCAACTGTCAACGACACCTCATTCACCACCTGAACATGATGGGTATAGGAATAGTTGAATACAGTGTGTTAGTGAGGGGCTGGAACAAAAACCTGCACCCTGTGGCTCTCCAGGACTAGGATTGGAGAACACTTCGATGCGTAAAGTACCTGGCCAGCTCGTGTGTCCAACTCTGTGACGGAGTATTCTGAAGCGATGAGCACCGTGCCTGTGTCCGTCCGAACAGTGAAACATTGCGGCGTGCCCGGGCCTTGCAGCTTCAAGCAACGAAGGCTCTTCAGCAACCTCAAGTTGCGCATCACACACAAATCCTATTTACCTATACGCAGATTGGAGCAATGAGCGTTGATTAGCATCTGTTGCTAGCAAGCTAGCCAATATGGAAAGGTAGCTAACTAACTTAGCTGTGCGTGCAGAGACAAGCCATGGCATTCAGTGTTAAAGTTCAAATAAAGAAGTTACATGATGTGACACATAGCTAACTAACCTACCTTTGCGTAGCTCCAATAACATTTGCAAGAGCTAACGTTGCTGTATCAACAACACAACACACGTGCTGCTGCGCTGTCAAATTATTCACTTTACAACCCTGACGTAAAATGCAGAAATACGAAGAGCCCTCTTTCAATGTCTCCCTCTTCCTGTACGGAGGAAAATTGCGTGACTTTGACGACGGACTAGGTCCAAGCCAGCTATTCCAGAGGAAGGGGCTTCGAGACGGATAACTGGGTTCAACATCTGTTTTTCCAGCAAGTGGCTTTTTTTCGCTTACAAAGCGAGGAGTTTTTGTATGAAATTCATTGAGAGAGTGACGAATTTGTTTAACAACATTGTAATGGCTTAATTTTGTATTTTATTTTATTTATTTATTTAACCTTTATTTAACTAGGCAAGTCAGTTTAAGAACAAATTCTTATTTACAATGGCGGCCTACCCCGGTCAAACCTGGACGACGCAGGGCCAATTGTGTGCCGCTCTATGGGACTCCCAATCACGGCCGGATGTGATGCAGCCTGGATTCGAACCAGGTACTGCAGTGACGCCTCTTGCACTATTTAAGTTCCATAATGATTAGGTTGTTACAAGTGTACTGATAAGTAGGACAAGTGACATCCCGGTAACTTTGAGAAAAGAAACCCCGCTTATTTCTACAATTTATCTTCTTATTAAAATTAGATTTTAAACCTAATCTTAACTACACTGATAAAATTATAGTAGAGTACCACAGTATGAGTCATAATACCGAGAAAACCTAGCAGTCAAACTGGGAAATTGTTCCAATTTAATTTACAGCATTCATTTTTCCCATTTGTAGGCTTGTCCTGGTGTGACGTTTTGATAACCGTGTAAATCTGTCTAGTAACATGTGACTTTTGTCAGTATATTTGCCTGTTTTTACTCCCCAAAAACGAAACGATAATTAGCTGCTAATGTGGCTATTCTGTGAACTCTTTTTTTTTCTGTGAACTATCTTGTGCAAGTTTTAAATTGACACTACCTGTCAGCAAAGGTGTCAGCTAGAGATGATGTGCAAGGAGCTTGCAGGGATTTGTAGTTTTGCATGATGTCTATGTTGACGCTGATTAGGACTTTCGAATCAGAGAGCAAATAGTTGAATATATTGCTAAAAGTCTCCTTGTTCGAGAAAGATTTACATGGTTATGAAAACATCACGCAGGGTAAGCCTACACGAAACACAGCCATTATTTGAAGTGTTTCTAAAAACAATTTCCCTGTTTGACTGCTAGTTATTATGACACCCCCACTGTGGGGCTCTATGCCTAACCTTAAATTAAGACCACTTAAATGTTGGTGCTATAGCCAATTTGGACTTGGCTGTTGTAACTAGTGGAAACCATTGTGCCTGTTGTTCACACCCATATCTTCCCTCTCATTGGCTAGATTGGTCCCACCTGATCTTGCCTCCTCCCAACTATCTTCCATTTTTCAAGATGTTTACTTTCATTGTTCATGTGGCCACTAGAGTATCTGGTCAATAGAATGGATAACGCTTCAATCACACCTACAGCATTTTGGCGCTTTGTTACACCTGACGTACATTCATTGCAGAGGCAGTTGCAGTGTGTTCTGTGTGGTGCATACGTTGGATTGAGCGTATGCATCGAATTGTATGCATAGATGGCTTGACAGAAATGGTAGCAGAAGGCGAATGTTAAACTTTTGTTGCACACATATCCAGATGATGCTGCTTACCATTTTGTGCAAAGACGCTGTCAGTGTGATCGAGCCGCTAGGCATAATTAAGAGTGGAGGGGCATTCACATGCATTATTCCCTGTAGGAAGGTCGTATGCCGCATTCGAAACAATTGGGAACTCTGAAATCTTTGACTTCCGACATCAGTGCGGTCAAGAGCTCTGACTTAATGACCAGAAGATCACCAAGGTCATGATTGGACCTTGGTTATTCCCGAGTTAGCAGTTGTCTTGAGAGCACCAGTATTTACAAGTTCCCTACACAACATCAATGGAGCGTAAAATGTGGTCATATCAAGTGTGTGTCTGTACGTGAGCATGTGTGTGTGAATCTTTTGAAGTGTGTATTAAATAAATTCCCAGTTAAAAGCTTGAAGGTCCAATGTAGCTGTTTTTATCTCAATATCAAATCATTTCTGGGTTACAATTAAGTTCCTTTCTGTGATTGTTATAAATTAAAATAGTCAAAAATGAATAAAAATAGACATTTCTCAAGCAAGAATTTTGCCAGGACTGCCTGGGAGTTTTCTGAGTGGGCAGGGGGAAACTAAAAACTAGCTGTTATTGGCAGAGAGGTTTGGAACTCTTTCTTATTGGCCTATTAAATAATTTAATACACATGAGTGGTTATTGAGATAAAAACAGTTGCATAGGACCTTTAACATGTGTTCATGCTGATCCCATCGTGAAGCCCTCACTTCCTATGTCAAGTGTCCAATTGCTTAAATATAGCATCCTGACCTCTCTATTGTAGGCTACCAAGTCATTGTTTGCTTTGTTTTTCTTCTCCTTTTTCTTCTCCCTCTTCTTCTCTCAGCGTGATGGAGGGAGAGGGCCCAGAAGGAAATCCCATCGCTGCCTCGTCTCACTCACTTCCTCTGCAAGCAGAGGCGGTAAGCCCAGCGGATGATGATGGTGATGATTGTATCTCAACACTGGGGACTGGGAGCACTGAAGAGACCGCTACACACACAAACAGCATGGGCCAGCCGAGTCAAGACCACCAGACTGAAGAGGTCCCGGCTAAGACCGCTACCACAGACAACAGCCAGAGCCAAGCATTCCTTACTCAGTCCGCCACCACCACGGACGACCAAGCCCAGCAACAACCCACGGAAAGCCTGTCTAACAGTAAACTCTGTGGGTACCTCCTTAAACAAGGAGGTCCCCTGAAGACATGGAAGTCGCGCTGGTTCACGTACGAGGTGAAGAAGAGACAGTTGTTTTACTACAGGACGGCGCTGGATGTGACCTCTCTGGGGAGAATCCAGCTGTGCAGCGCCACGCTCGGATACCCCCTCCAAGGAGAGCAGGGCACCTTTCACATCCAGACCCCCGAACGCACCTTTGTCCTCAAGGTAAGGTTTATCGAATATTCAATTCAATGGGTATTTAAATCTGAGCTTTGATGTTGACGGTTCTGCTGGTTTTCTTGAATGAATAGTTCATTAATTAATGAATAATGTCATTGGTTGACCAGAGAGTCCCTGATTAGAGGGGAATCACATTAGGGAACCTCGGATTTTCACTATATCACCAGGGTTTGAAATGTAGGATGTTGTTCTGAATGTGAGTGTCATCAAAATTTCTGAAAGGTCATTGTTTTTGGGGGAGGGATGGGGAAGACCGCTAAGAGGTTATAAAAAATGAGGCAGTGAAACAGTGGTGCTCTTGTATTTGAATACCTGTCTCATGTTAACCCAGCTCTTTGGGTCACACAGCTGTGTAGTGTCAATCTACAGTATTCCTCTCCATAAGAAAACAACAGATCCCTTTTTGTCAAAGAGCTGAATCATGAGAGCTGAATGGGAACGCTTACTAATACAAAATGGAGGCATCTCTTATTCTGTTTCTCCTTAAAGTAGAAGAAACTGTTGTATTATTGTTTATCGTGTCCATTTTTGATATACAGGAAGACAAATATACTCATATTCACACATTGGCATTGGAATACTTTATCTTGGTCCACAAAGATACATTCTGATTTGAAAAGAACTCCAAAACATTTCAGAAGTCATGCATTACAGATATTCTGACTCATGGCACACTCGTGTATGTACAGTAGGCTAACAATATCTCTTCTGTCTGTTTCAGGCAGCTAACCAGGAGGTCATGATGTACTGGCTACAGCAGCTGCAGCTGAAGAGATGGCAGCACCGAGACCAGCTGACAGGAGAATCCACAAGCCACTGCACTGACCACAAGAGACCAGAGGGACAGGGGGAACTACCCACCACCTGCACAGGTACAGTAAGACAGGGAGTAGGATGAAGTGGCCCCAGACACCGATCAAGATTATGTTTGGCCTGACATTGAACGACAGAGAAGGTTGTTCATGTAGAAACAGATCTGGCAACCAGGCTAAGAATACCAGCAGTTCAAATCAAATGCCATCATGTCCCATGCATGGTTAATGATTTAGGGAACCACTAAAAGATGAAAGAGAATGGTTCAAGAATGGCACAGCATGGCACTGAACGGTAAAAGCCATCACACACGTAATCAGTGCCACACTTATAAAATAGGAACAATATACTTTGCATAGTTTCAATATCTGTTCCTCAGCGGGATTTTTTTTTTTAGTTGACACATTTTATTTGTCACATGCTTCGGAAACAACAGGTGTGGACTAACAGTGAAATGCTTACATATGGGTCCTTTACCAACAATGCAGAGTTAAAGATATTTTTATTTGCATTAAGATCAGCGTAAAAAAAACACACAGAATAGCAGAATTGGTCAGCAGTCCGTAAAATGGATGCTATCCACTGCAGTACCATCAACAATGACTGGTTTCATTTATGAAAATGTTGTAACCAGTTGGATCAAGTTTTGCTTTGATAGCTGATAACATTTTCTGTTTGTTGTTGATGTCATACTAAAGTTGGGTCTCCTGAGTGGCGCAGCGGTCTAAAGAACTGTGCTAGAGGCGTCACTACAGACCCTGGTTTGATTCCAGGCTGTATCACAACCGGCCGGGATTGGGAGTACCGTAGGGCGGCGCACAATGTGTAGGCCATCATTGTAAATAAGAATTTATTCTTAACTGACTTGCCTAGTTAAATAAATACAAATATGTAAATAAAACGTTTAATATGAATACTTTGTCTTGTACCTCAAATGAACTTTTATTCAAGTATATTGACAAAAACAATTATGTCACAAGTTATGCCGCTCCCTCTTGATACATGCTATTTTAAATGTAATCTCCATGTAGGCTACAAGATTCCAAACACTGCTGCAGAACACACCCTATGACAATGTGTGACTACAATGTCTTACAGCAGATTGCAGAGGTAGAAAAACCCTCTTAACTGTTAATGAGGGGATAAATACAGTTAGTTGAATTGAAGTCAAAATTGCAACCAAGCACTACAATATAAGACATTATAAACTGGGTGGCTCGAGCCCTGAATGCTGATTGGCTGAAAGCCCTGGTATATCAGTCCGTATACCATGGGTATGACAAAACATGTATTTTTACCACTCTAATTACGTTGGTAACCAGTTTGTAATAGCAATAAGGCACCTCTGGGATTTGTGGTACAGTGGGGCAAAAAAGTATTTAGTCAGCCACCAATTGTGCAAGTTCTCCCACTTAAAAAGATGAAAGAGGCCTGTAATTTTCATCATAGGTACACTTCAACGATGACAGACAAAATGAGAAGAAAAAAAATCCAGAAAATCACATTGTAGGATTTTTAATGAATTTATTTGCAAATTATGGTGGAAAATAAGTATTTGGTCACCTACAAACAAGCTCTCACAGACCTGTAACTTCTTCTTTAAGAGGCTCCTCTGTCCTCCACTCGTTACCTGTATTAATGGCACCTGTTTGAACTTGTTATCAGTATAAAAGCCACCTGTCCACAACCTCAAACAGTCACACTCCAAACTCCACTATGGCCAAGACCAAAGAGCTGTCAAAGGACACCAGAAACTAAATTGTAGACCTGCACCAGGCTGGGAAGACTGAATCTGCAATAGGTAAGCAGCTTGGTTTGAAGAAATCAACTGTGGGAGCAATTATTAGGAAATGGAAGACCACTGATAATCTCCCTCGATCTGGGGCTCCACGCAAGATCTCACCCTGTGGGGTCAAAATGATCACAAGAACGGTGAGCAAAAATCCCAGAACCACACGGGGGGACCTAGTGAATGACCTGCAGAGAGCAGGGACCAAAGTAACAAATCCTACCATCAGTAACACACTACTCCGCCAGGGACTCAAATCCTGCAGTGCCAGACGTGTCCCCCTGCTTAAGCCAGTACATGTCCAGGCCCGTCTGAAGTTTGCTAGAGAGTATTTGGATGATCCAGAAGAAGATTGGGAGAATGTCATATGGTCAGATGAAACCAAAATATAACTTTTTGGTAAAAACTCAACTCGTCGTGTTTGGAGGATAAAGAATGCTGAGTTGCATCCAAAGAACCACATACCTACTGTGAAGCATGGGGGTGGAAACATCATGCTTTGGGGCTGTTTTTCTGCAAAGGGACCAGGACGACTGATCTGTGTAAAGGAAAGAATGAATGGGGCCATGTATCGTGAGATTTTGAGTGAAAACCTCCTTCCATCAGCAAGGGCATTGAAGATGAAACGTGGCTGGGTCTTTCAGCATGACAATGATCCCAAACACACCGCCCGGGCAATGAAGGAGTGGCTTCGTAAGAAGCATTAAGGTCCTGGAGTGGCCTAGCCAGTCTCCAGATCTCAACCCCATAGAACATCTTTGGAGGGAGTTGAAAGTCCGTGTTGCCCAGAGAAGATCTGCATGGAGAAATGGGCCAAAATACCAGCAACAGTGTGTGAAAACCTTGTGAAGACTTACAGAAAACGTTTGACCTCTGTCATTGCCAACAAAGGGTATATAACAAAGTATTGAGAAACTTTTGTTATTGACCAAATACTTATTTTCCACCATAATTTGCAAATAAATTCATTAAAAATCCTACAATGTGATTTTCTGAATTTGTTTTTCTCTCATTTTGTCTGTCATAGTTGAAGTGTACCTATGATGAAAATTACAGGCCTCTCTCATCTTTTTAAATGGGAGAACTTGCACAATTGGTGTCTGACTAAATACTTTTTTGCCCCACGGTATATGGCTGTGTCCTTGCACTCCGCGTTGTGTTGTAGATAAGAACAGCCTTTAGCCGTGGTATGTTGGCGATATACACCCCCCCCCCCCCCCAATCCTGAGTATACTACAGTCAATAGTTTACTGTAAATCAATGAGGTGAAAACAGACATAAATAAATTGCAGTGTGGGGTTCATATTTACCACACTCATCCCTTGGCTACATAGTAACTTAATTAATTATCATCTCCCTGGTTGGTTAGGCACTAGGGATTTCCCTATTCACTGACCCCTAGCTTTCCTGAAATACTTTTACCCACTTCCTCTCAGTGATTGAGCAAATCCACTGTGCACATCAAGTGTAGCAAGCTAGTCAAGACACATTAACGTAACATTGGGTAACATTGGGTAAAACCAACTAGTATACATACAAAATTGAAGTTTTAATGTTACATTATTCTTGTTTGCACAGTGCAACAAATATTGTAACTCATCATTGTTACACTCTAAGGTTACTAAGGAAGCAGTAATGTGTATTCAGGTAATTGAAGCACTCCGAACTTTCCAGATAGAAATACTATGAGAAGCGTTGACATGATTCCCTTTTTTTTTTAAATATCAGACCGTCATATCTGTTCTACACAATTAATTTCTATCTGAACATTCTGTAACGTTGCAGCTTTCTGAACAGGCCCTTCCAGTGTTTTACCTTTCTGGAGGATCAACAGACTTGTGTCATGCTCCTCCAACAGTCCAGTCAGCTGATGTCTGGCACTGGGAAACAACTGGCCTATTTTTCCTTTTAAAGTCTTTCTGAATAGAGACCTGTTTTTCAAAATAATAAGGAAGCTCTCCTTGCTACTAGTTTCCGTCGTGTAAGATACAATATTTCCACAATAATAAAATCAGGCATTTGTATATAAATAATATACAGTCACTTCCAAAATTATTGTCACCCTTGATAAAGATAATAGAAAGTCTGTAAGACATGCGATCGTATATAAATGTAAGCAAGGTTTGAAATGGTTACATTTTAGTTCATTATTATATCGGTTTAGGCTTCTTGCAGTCAATTTGCAGTCTACTAATTATTTGTAATTAAGTTCCGGCCCCACGATCATCTGCTCAAGAAAAGATCATCCCGCAGCTGAATCTAGTATATTGTCTGCTCAATATTACAGTGAGTGTACAAATGATTAGGAACACCTTCCTAATATTGAGTTGCACCCCCCTTTGCCCTCAGAACAGCCTCAATTCATTGGGGCATGGACTCTACAAGGTTTTGAAAGCGTTCCACAGGAATGCTGGCCCATGTTGGCGCCAATGCTTCCCACAGTTGTGTCAAATTGGCTGGATTTCCTTTGGGTGGTGGACCATTCTTGATATACACGGGAAACTGTAGAGCGTGAAAAACCCAGCAGCATTGCAGTTCTTGACACAGGCACTTACTACCATACCCCATTCAAAGGCACTTAAATATTTTGTCTTTCCCATTCATCCTCTGAATGGCACACATACACAATCCATGTTTCAATTGTCACAAGGCTTAAAAACCCTTCTTTAACGGTCCCCCCCCCCTTCATCTACACTGATTTAAGTGGATCAAGTGACATCAATAAGGGATCATGCTTTCACCTGACCAGTCTGTCATAGAAAGATCTATATACCATTAATACAAAAACAAAAAAAACTAAAGATGAGAGTCAAAATTATTGGCACCCCAAAGGATTCTTGTAAATAAAATCTAACAAAATGTAACATTTAACATTCTACTTTTTAAAATTAATCTCACCTTCAATGGCTTCCTGTTTTGCTGGGGAATAAAGATGCGTGTTACCTCATGTAAAATCCCTTTGTCATCCATCACCATATGGAAAGAACATTTGTGGGCAGAACTAAATAAGCGTTTGTGAGCAAGGAGGCCTGCAAACCTGACTCAGTTACACCAGCTGTGTCAGGAGGAATGGGCCAAAATCCACCCAACTTATTGTGGGAAGCTTGTGGAAGGCTACCCGAAACATTTGACCCAAGTTAAACAATTTAAAGGCAATGCTACCAAATACTAATTGAGTGAATGTAAACTTCTGACCTACTGGGAATGTGATGTAAGAAATAAAAGCTGAAATAAATAATTAGCTCTACTAATATTTGGACATTTCACATTCTTAAAATAAAATGGTGATCCTTACTGACCTAAGACAGGGAATTTTTTACAATGATTAAATGTCAGGAATTGTGAAAAACTGAGTTGAAATGTATTTGGCTAAAGTGTATGTAAACTTCTGACTTATACCACTTACAGGGGAACAATTAAAAAGTTTAAAACCACCTGAACAGTGGTAAAGTTTCCTGGTAGAGGATGCATGTGTATCTTGTCCCTACGCGCAGTGAGGAAGATGGTTCTGGAGTCAAAGAAAAGTCCAACGGCCACATTTGGAGAATTACAGAACTTGAGGTCTCCAAATCTACAATTTAGATGCCACCTCTATGCAATAGACATATTCAGTCTCTCCCTTGTCCCCACTTTCTTCAAGATGTCCACCATTGTTCCTGTACTCAGGAAAGGGAGGTAACTGAACTAAATGACAATCGCCCCGTAGCACTCACCTGCTTTGAGAGACTAGTTAAGGATCATATCACCTCTACTTACCTGACACCCTAGACCCACCGCAATTTGCATACCGCCCCAACAGATCCACGGATGGCGCAATTGCCATCACACTACCTTATCCCATCTGGACAAGAGGAATACCTATGTAAGAATGCTGGTGTGTACTCAGGGTGCGAACTCAGCCCCCTCCTGTACTCCCTGTTCATCCATGACTGTGTGGCCACGCAGTTCTCCAACTAAATCATCAAGTATGCTGACGACACAACAGTGGTGGGCCTGATTACTTCCAGCAAGACAATGACCCCAAACACATCAAAATCCACAAATTAATTGTTAATTGACCGCAAAATCAGTCTCAGTCTCCGGACTTGAACCCCATTTAAAAAGCTGTGGTTTGAATTGAAGAGGGCCGTCCAAAAACGCAGATTAAGGATATCAAGGATCTGGAAAGATTCTGTATGGAGGAATGATCAAAGATCCCTTCCCAATGTGTTCTCCAATCTCATAAAACATTATAGAAAAAGGCTCAGTGTCGTTATCCTCGCAAGTGGAAGGTGCGCAAAGTAATGACAACGGGTGGCAAGAATTTTTTTGAGATTTTTTTTGTATTGCTTGTTAAACAATGTTTTTCTCTGAGGAATTGTACTACTATAAACTAAAACCTTTTTAGATTTTTTTTTTTGCATACAGTATAGCTCAGTATTTGTATTATTTATTTGATAAAGTCTATTTTGCTCATCTTTATCCAGGGTGTCAATAGTTTTGGAGGTGACTGTACACAATGACTGGCCCTGGCAGATTGCTTTTATCTGTTGCAATAGTTTCGAGAAGAATGTTCATTCATAGCCAACATTCATGTTTCAACTTCGAAACAGATAATAACTGACACACTGGTATTTGCTGTCTAAACAATAGAATGTCTTAAAGGTACTCAACAAATTAAGGTTCGGCTTCCCTTTTTGGGCCCTAAATGTAGATTTACTACTTAAAGGCCTTTAGGGTCATGGCATTTTCATGAAAACGATTGAAGGTTATTTTCACCTACACAGGCTTTCATCATTGAAAATAAATGATTCAGCATTCCGTTGTTGAATGTGTAGTTCATGTCCCATGGGTGACCTGGCCAAGGTTGAGATTGCTGGGGTGGGGTTTGGGACAGGAAACAACGTTGATAAGATGTGCTTTGATTTTTTTCCATCTGCAAATTGAAGACATTTCCTGGCAGTGCCTGGCTTGACTGGATCGCAAAGCTGTAATGCTCACGTTGGATGCGTTTCCGCTTTCGTCTCTGGAGACTTAAGCCACTTATCTACCATTAGTGATTTTACAGGAATGGAGAAGTTAATGTACCGTCATTCAATCTGAATGTGAAGATAAGCTCAGTTGGATTTTATCCACTTGGTATTAGATATGACTTGGTAGCAGTACTGTATTACCCAATGGAATTACTCCGTTGCTACGCCACACTTTCTTAGCTAGTCAATTAAATAAGCACCACCAATTTTCCAATACTATTTCAACAGTAGAATATGAAGTGGTCAACGAAATCTAACCAGGGTAAAAGTTGTAGAATGTTGCAGATAGAAATGTCATGAATAGAGCTAACATTCCTTATTCAGAGAGACATATTTCGATCTTATTCAGAGAGACATATTTCGATCTTATTCAGAGAGACATATTTCGATCTTATTCAGAGAGACATATTTCGATCTTATTCAGAGAGACATATTTCGATCTTATTCAGAGAGACATATTTGTCATCTTATTCAGAGAGACATATTTCTATTTTATTCAGAGACATATTTCTGAGAGCTCCACAAAGTTTGCCTACTGAACGTGTCCCAGGTGATTCCAGCGTGCCCTGCTCTTTCACCCCTGAGGAGTCTGGGTAACTCAGGTTTAGGCTACAGCCCCTCTGACAGCTGCAGGAAGTGGTTCTGCATTGCCCAGAGAGAGAGGAAGTGCACGTCTGACACCCTGCTGCACTAGGAGCAGGTGGCTGCAGGGCCCACAGACTAAATATAACCATGGTTACAGCACAGCATGGCTACACTACACACAGGCTACCGGCTATTCTGGTCCAATAAATCAACATACAGTACCAGTCAAAAGTTTGGACACTCCTACTCATTCAAGGGTTTTCATTTATTTGTACTATTTTCTAAATTGTAGAATAATAGTGAGGACATCAAAACTGTGAAATAACACATATGGAATCATGTAGTAACCACAAAAGTGTTAATTAAACAAATCAAAATATATTTGAGATTCTTCAAAGTAGCCACCCTTTGCCTTGATGACAGCTTTGCACACGTTTGGCATTCTCTCAACCAGCTGCATGAGGTAGTCATGCATTTCAATTATCAGGTGTGCCTTGTTAAAAGTGAATTTGTGGAATTAATATGTTTCAGCCAATCAGTTGTGTTGTGACAAGGTAGGGGAGGTATACAGAAGATATCCCTATTTGGTAAAAGACCAAGTCCATATTATGGCAAGAACAGCTCAAATAAGCAAAGAGAAACAACAGTCCATCATTACTTCAAGACATGAAGGTCAGTCAATTGGGAAAATTTCAAGAACTTTTAAAGTTTCTTCAAGTGCTATAGCAAAAACCATCAAGCGCTGTGATGAAACTGGCTCTCACGAGGACCGCCACAGGAAAGGAAGACCCAGAGTTACCTCTGCTGCAGAGGATAAGTTCATTAGAGTTAACTGCACCTCAGATTGCAGCCCAAATAAATGCTTCACAGAGTTCAAGTAACAGACACATCTCAACATCAACTGTTCAGAGGAGACTGCGTGAATCAGGCCTTCATAGTCGAATTGCTGCAAAGAAACAATGTTTTAATGAGTAGGTGTGTCCAAACTTTTGACTGGTGCTGTACATCCTTGTGTTATTTTGAAGCGCAAAAAGCTTGCATTTAAAAGAGACATAAGATGACCTAAGATAGTCAAGTGTTCAAGTCATAGATGTCTGGAATAAGCATGAATGAACAACGTGAAAGTTATGTTATTGTTACTACCCTGTTATGACTATGACCAACATAACTGAGTTTGCTCCTGGTATAGACACAACCTTTCCTACCAACTGGTTTGTGAATTGTGAGGTATTTCATGCTTGTCCTGACAGGCCCAAAATATTTCACAGAGCTTATGGAGGAACAAAACAGTATTGTTTTGACTAGTTTCATCCAGCGTGCACAACCTGGCTGCCCAAAAGTAGTCCGGAAATTGTTCCTTTCACGCAAAAATATATGAATATCTTGACGTTTCAATGGGTTGGATTTTTTTCCCAGCTCTCACCCAATGTGATAATCTTCCGTTCATAGCAGTACAGTAAGAGCAAACAACTTCACCTGAAGAACAAGTTAACACAAGTCTGATGCCCAGTCATAATCTTTATCCTCTGTATTTCAACCCATGATATCACTCTCATTGTCTTTAGCCGGAAGTTTCCTGCTTGTTACATGAGTAGCTGTGTCCTTTGTGTTCCCTGGCTCCAGAGGGTGTGATCCCACTTACGTTGTTCTTTGCTGTTACTTCCTGTAATGTAGATTACTTCCTGCCCAAGGTGAAGACCCCGCCAGGCCTCATAGGCGAGGAGGCCGCCAATCTTCCCGCGCCGCCACAACGGAACCCCCTAAGCAACTTCTCCATCAAACACCCTCTGATAGAGATTCAGTAAGTGCCTCATCATTTTTAGATGCTCCCGTCTTATCCCGTTCATTTGTGATTGAGGCATATGACTGGTTCTTTACAACATACGGCATGGGATACGTTGAAGTAGTTGACGTTGGACTTGATATTCATCGACTTTGTTGATTGTAGTCATTACAACTGTTTGTGGCTTTGTGACTATAGGTGCTTATTATCTGCTAACATGCCAAGATTTACTTAGTAGCAAAAGTGACTTTGAGATGAAAGTAATTTTTTTGCCTAGTAGTGGGTTTTCACTTTCAGTGCAGCTGGTATAGTTGTTTTGTTCAAAAGTGTGGGTCAGATTGATTGCATGTTAATGATACTGCTGTGTGTGCATGTTGGTCTGCATGGTTATGTTTGTGTGTGTGTTGCTCCTACAGGAACTCAGTGCACAGTCTGTTTTCCAAGCGGTCCTCCCTGGAGCGGAGTCGGAGTGTGTTCCATTTGGAGGTGCCTCCTCCCTGGAACCCACTGAACCCCTCAAAGACTCCCTCCCAGACAGCCCACAACAGGCTTGGTACGTCTCACACACACCGCAGCTTCTGGAGATGTTCTCCAATACACTGGTGTTCTACACTGGTTACTTCTGCCCTCTGTTGGCAGCTGATTGAAGTCAGAAGGATCAGGTTTTCTCATTGTCTGATAACTACAGTGCCTTGCGAAAGTATTCGGCCCCCTTGAACTTTGCGACCTTTTGCCACATTTCAGGCTTCAAACATAAATATATAAAACTGTATTTTTTTGTGAAGAATCAACAACAAGTGGGACACAATCATGAAGTGGAACGACATTTATTGGATATTTCCAACTTTTTTAACAAATCAAAAACTGAAAAATTGGGCGTGCAAAATTATTCAGCCCCTTTACTTTCAGTGCATCAAACTCTCTCCAGAAGTTCAGTGAGGATCTCTGAATGATCCAATGTTGGCCTAAATGACTAATGATGATAAATACAATCCACCTGTGTGTAATCAAGTCTCCGTATAAATGCACCTGCACTGTGATAGTCTCAGAGGTCCGTTAAAAGCGCAGAGAGCATCATGAAGAACAAGGAACACACCAGGCAGGTCTGAGATACTGTTGTGAAGAAGTTTAAAGCCGGATTTGGATACAAAAAGATTTCCCAAGCTTTAAACATCCCAAGGAGCACTGTGCAAGCGATAATATTGAAATGGAAGGAGTATCAGACCACTGCAAATCTACCAAGACCTGGCCGTCCCTCTAAACTTTCAGCTCATACAAGGAGAAGACTGATCAGAGATGCAGTCAAGAGGCCCATGATCACTCTGGATGAACTGCAGAGATCTACAGCTGAGGTGGGAGACTCTGTCCATAGGACAACAATCAGTCGTATA
The DNA here is from genome assembly GCF_045791955.1 of Oncorhynchus clarkii lewisi. Taxonomy (NCBI): domain Eukaryota; kingdom Metazoa; phylum Chordata; class Actinopteri; order Salmoniformes; family Salmonidae; genus Oncorhynchus; species Oncorhynchus clarkii. The sequence continues at coordinate 33,166,524 of NC_092177.1, read as the reverse complement.
TTGCACAAATCTGGTCTTTATGGAAGAGTGGCAAGAAGAAAGACATTTCTTAAAGATATCCATAAAAAGTGTTGTTTAAAGTTTGCCACAAGCCACCTGGGAGACACACCAAACATGTGGAAGAAGGTGCTCTGGTCAGATGAAACCAAAATTGAACTTTTTGGCAACAATGCAAGACGTTATGTTTGGCGTAAAAGCAACACAGCTCATCACCCTGAACACACCATCTCCACTGTCAAACATGGTGGTGGCAGCATCATGGTTTGGGCCTGCTTTTCTTCAGCAGGGACAGGGAAGATGGTTAAAATTGATGGGAAGATGGATGGAGCCAAATACAGGATCATTCTGGAAGAAAACCTGATGGAGTCTGCAAAAGACCTGAGACTGGGACGGAGATTTGTCTTCCAACAAGACAATGATCCAAAACAAAATCTACAATGGAATGGTTCAAAAATAAACATATCCAGCCAGGTGTTAGAATGGCCAAGTCAAAGTCCAGACCTGAATCCAATCGAGAATCTGTGGAAAGAACTGAAAACTGCTGTTCACAAATGCTCTCCATCCAACCTCATTGAGCTCGAGCTGTTTTGCAAGGAGGAATGGGAAAAAATGTCAGTCTCTCGATGTGCAAAACTGATTGACACCCCAAGCGACTTACAGCTGTAATCGCAGCAAAAAGTGGCGCTACAAAGTATTAACTTAAAGGGGCTGAATAATTTTGCACGCCCAATTCTTCAGTTTTTGATTTGTTAAAAAAGTTTGAAATATCCAATAAATGTCGTCCCACTTCATGATTGTGTCCCACTTGTTGTTGATTCTTCACAAAAAAATACAGTTTTATATCTTTATGTTTGAAGCCTGAAATGTGGCAAAAGGTCGCAAAGTTCAAGGGGGCCGAATACTTTCGCAAGGCACTGTATGTACAGTATTGCCATTTTTTTCTTGACTAAACTAAAATACATTTTCCTTGACACATTAGTGATTTGTCACAGTCCATAATAACCACAGAGCCATGCCCCCTTACACTCTTAGAAAAAAGGGTTCCAAACGGGTTTTTCCGACTGTCCCCAAAGGAGAACCCTTTTTGGTTCCATGTAGAACTCTGTGGAAAGGATTCTACCTGGAACCAAAAAGGGTTCTTCAAAGGGTCCTACCATGGGGACAGCTGAAGGACACTTTTATGTTCAAGATGGCACCTTTTTTTCCAAGAGTGTATAGGTCCTAGGACTTCCGTTGACCCCCTGACCCCTACACCCCTGCTGCTGTTGGTGGACCCCAGGGACCAGCTCTCCCCTGTAGAGGGCAGGTCGTGCCCATTCCCGTCCCCGTCCCCGAGGAGCAGGAAGAAGACGAGGGGAAGCTGTGCCACCATGCCTGCGGTGCTCCGGGAAGCTCCTTCAGAAAGCGCAGACAGGACGACCTGCCTCCAGCACGAGAAGCACATACTGGATGAGGACGTCAAGGCCCAGAAGGTTAGAGCTAAGACCAAAGTTCATCAATCACACTAGTAAGCAGTGTCTTCTGATATCAGTAGCAGCTCCATTAAATTTGTTGTATTCCCACCCTGCTCCTGCATCCTATCCTCTTATTTCTCACCCTTCCCCCATCCAGGAACTGGTGTGGCTCCTACACAAGGCCCTGGAGGTGGCTCAGCTGGAGAAGCGGACGTGCACAGAGTTCCTGGCGGCCGAGGGCGAGCAGGAGCGCCTGGAGCTGCTGAGGCACTACGAGCGTCACGCCGCTGACCTACGAGGCCGCTTGTTGGAGCTGAAGGCTGAGGGGGAAGACCTGAGAACGAGCCTAGCCCAGAGGGACGCCCACGTGGCCGAGCTGCAGGAGAACGTGACCCTGATGAGGAAGAAGAACCACGCAAAACAGGAAGTGAGGCTCAGACAGGAAGGGTCAGCTAGGGAAGGATTAGAATAGGCATGTCGTCATCATTATCCTGAAAGGATTGGATAGGTGGTTTTAAGCAATACGGTGAAATTCCAAGTAACCAATCAGAATGCAAAGTAGGGGTAGATCTAGGGGTTGATTTGGGATTCGAGGGTCTATTCTATTCTATTTTGTTCCCAGTGTAGCTCTACACTTCCTGATCTAATCTAAAGATTTACGATATCATTGTCTCTTGGTATCATTCCAGGTGATCCTGAAGCTGTTAGAGAAGGTGTCAGCCTGCTTGGCCGACCCTACACGCACAGTGTCCACCACCAACGGCCTGGAGGCCCAGACTTTCCGCCAGTTAAATGAGGACACAGAGAACCTCAAGGTTGGTTTGTGGTTTGATCGGTCGACCATCAGAGTGAAGTCCGGCCTCAGACCCAGACCAGAACCATAGTCTTTTGAAGTAGATTATCTTGGTAGTCCAAATCTGAAGCATTTTTTTCCTTTGCTTCTTTAAATACCCCGTACCCTGTGTTTCCTAGCTCTCTATTCATATTTTTCACAGGATGACATTGAGGCCTACAAGATCCAGAACAAGTTCCTGAACTCTGAGATCTACCAGTTGACCAAGCTATGGCTCAACAGTTCCGAGCAGGAGAAAAGCCTTATGGTGAAGGTAGGCCTGCCTAGTCACTATGTGGGCTATTCAGTAGCAAATACAGTACCAGTCAAAAGTTTGGACACACCTACTCATTCAAGGGTTTTTCTTTATTTGTACTATTTTCTACATTGTAGAATAGTAGTGAAGACATCAAAACTATGAAATAACACATATGGAATCATGTAGTAACCATATATTTGAGATTCTTCAAAGTAGCCACCCATTGCCTTGATGACAGCTTTGCCTACTCTTGGCATTCTCTCAAGTAGCTTCACCTGGAATTCTTTTCCAACAGTCTTGAAGGAGTTCCCACATATGCTGAGCACTTGTTGGCGGCTTTTCCTTCACTCTGCGGTCCAACTCATCCCAAACCATCTCAATTGGGTTGAGGTCGGGTGATTGTGGAGGCCAGGTCATCTGATGCAGCACTCCATCACTCTCATTCTTGGTCAAATAGCCCTTACACAGCCTGGAGGTGTGTTGGGTCATTGTCCTGTTGAAAAACAAATGATAGTCCCAATAAGCGCAAAACAGATGATGTGGCGTATCGCTGCAGAATGCTGTTGTAGCCATGCTGGCCTTGAATTCTAAATAAATCCCTGACAGTGTCACTAGCAAAGCACCCACACACCATCATATCTCCTCCTCCATGCTTCACGGTGGTAACCACACATGCGGAGGTCATCCGTTCACCTACTCTGCATCTCACAAAGACACGACGGTTGGAACCAAAAATCTCAAATTTGGACACAGACCAAAGGACAGATTTCCACCTGTCTAATGTCCATTGCTCGTGTTTCTTGGCCCAAGCGAGTCTCTTCTTCTTATTGGTGTCCTTTAGTAGTGGTTTCTTTGCAGCAATTCGACCACGAAGGCCTGATTCAAACAGTCTCCTCTGAACAGTTGATGTTGAGATGTGTCTGCTACTTGAACTCTGTGAAGAATTTATAATTGGCTGAAATCTGAGGCTGGTAACTCTAATGAACTTATCCTCTGCAGCAGATGTAACTCTGGGTCTTCCTTTCCTGTGGCGGTCCTAATGAGAGCCAGCTTCATCATAGCGCTTGATTGTTTTTGTGACTGCACTTGAAGAAACTTTAAAAGTTCTTGAAATATTCCAGATTGACTGACCTTCATGTCTTAAAGTAATGATGGACTTTTGTTTCTCTTTGCTTATTTGAGCTGTTCTTGCCATAATATGGACTTGGTCTTTTACCAAATAGGACTATCTTCTGTATTCCACCCCTACCGTGTCACAACACAACTGATTGTCTCAAATGCATTAAGAAGGAAAGAAATTCCACAATTAACAAGGCACACCTTTTAATTGAAATGCATTCCAGTTGACTACCTCATGGAGCTAGTTGAGAGAATGCCAAGAGTGTGCAAAGCTGTCATCAAGGGAAAGGGTGGCTACTTTGAAGAATCTCAAAAATGAAATATATTTGGATTTGTTTAGCACTTTCTGGTTACTGTGTTATTTCACTATTATTCTACAATGTAGAAAATAGTCAAAATAAAGAAAAATAAAAGTGGAAGAGGGTTAGAGTGGATTGCGGTTAGTGTGAAACACTCTTGGCCACTAGAGTTGATTGAATTGGGACCTTAGTCTTGATTAGGGGGCGCTTATTTTGTGTTGCAGTGTGCATACCTGGAGGCTCGTAACTGTCAGATAGAGAGTCGTTATCTGGGCATACTGGGGAAGCTGCAGGAGAACAAGGTTCTAGAACCGGGCCAGCGGGAGGCTGTGAGGAAACTACAAGGAGAGGACCCACTACAGGGAGACCTGAATGACGTGCGCAAACTCAACCCTGTCAGGTAACAGGGGCTCAATAGTCTAAAATGGCTTCCTTCTTTGTCTCCTTGTCTCCTCTGCTTCACTACACTGACAGATGACAGCGCTGGATTGTTGTTCACCATGCTGCTTTCAGCTGTCAGGTCCTGTGATAATTAACAATGAGACATAAGAGAGAGACAATACATTAAATCAACAACACAGTCAGACAATGAGTGAACATTTTTATATCATCAGAACCATTGATCTTTTTCTTTTGGCTGTCCCTCAGGGAGCACGACGAGTACGGCTTCAAGATCATCCCAGACTACGAGGTGGAGGACATAAAACTGCTGGCCAAGATCCAGGCCCAGGAGATCCGCTCCCACAGCCTGCTGAGGCAGGAGGCCGGGGACAGACTCTTGCTGGGCCGCTGGGCTCAGTATCTGGGGGGCCGTCCGGCCGACAACCTCTGCCCCTCTTCGGAGCTCAAAAGCCTTCTGCGGGGCGGCGTGCCGTGCGAGTACCGCCCACGGGTGTGGCGCTGGGTGGTGAGGGTGCGCACACGCGCGCTATGGGAGCGCCACCCGGATCGCTACCAGCAGGTAGGTGGTATTGGATTAAGCAAGTTCACCTTACAATGTAGCTCTCAATCGACCATGAGGTCGGTACACTACCATTCAACAGTTTGGGGTCACTTAGAAATGTCCTTATTTTTTTAAGAAAAGCAAATTTTTTTTGTCTATTAAAATAACATCAGATTGATCAGAAATACAGTGTAGACATTGTTAATGTTGTAAATGACTATTGTAGCTGGAAACGGCTGATTTTTAAAAAAAATGGAATATCTACATAGGCGTACAGAGGCCCATTATCAGCAACCATCACTCCTGTGTTCCAATGGCACGTTGTGTTAGCTAATCCAAGTTTATCATTTTAAAAGGCTAATTGATCATTAGAAAACCCTTTTGCAATTATGTTAGCACAGCTGAAATATGTTGTGCTGATTTAAAGAAGCAATAAAACTGGCCTTCTTTAGACTAGTTGAGTATCTGGAGCATCAGCATTTGTGGGTTTGATTACAGGCTCAAAATGGCCAGAAACAAAGAACTTTCTTCTGAAACTCGTCAGTCTATTCTTGTTCTGAGAAATGAAGGCTATTCCATGTGAGAAATTGCCAAGAAACTGAAGATCTCGTACAACATTGTGTACTAC